>NW_027468526.1:2500-7500 GCF_041734735.1 Babylonia areolata
AGAAAGACGTAGTCGTCAACGTCTGGTCCGTCAATGGCGAAGGGCGTTTTCTCTCAACTTTGGCATGCTCGCTGAGGAAAAGGCAGGTAAAGGTTGTGGATAAAAGTCCGAAGAACCTCGCTACAATTGCCAAAATCTTTCCGCTGCCATTCAAAAATGGACTACTCTCCACACCTCCTCCCGTCCATGCCAAACGGCGTTTTTCTCTAACTTTGGCATGCTCGGAGAGAAAAAAAAGGCAGGGTAAAGGTTGTGGATAAAAAAGTAAAAAATTGCCAAAATACTTTCTGGGCCCTCAAAAAAAGGCCTACTCCTCAACGCCTGCTCCCGTCATGCCAACCGCGTTTTCTATCAACTTTGGCATGCTCGGAGAGAGGAAAAAAGGAAAAAAGAAAAAAGGTCCAGTAAAGGTTGTGGATAAAAGTAACCGGCTTTGGAGAATTGCCTGAATCCTTCCGGCGCTGTGAAAAAAAAAGACCAAAAAAAAGACCTGGTCGTCAACGCCTGCTCCTGTCCATGCCAAACGGCGTTTTCCTCTCAACTTTGGCATGCTCGCTGAGGAAAAGGCAGGTAAAGGTTGTGGATAAAAAGTAAACGCGCTGTGGAGAATTGCCCAAATCGTTCAGGCGCCGGAAAAAAAAAAGACGTAGTCGTCAACGTCTGGTCCCGTCAATGGCGAAGGGCGTTTTCTCTCAACTTTGGCATGCTCGCTGAGGAAAAGGCAGGTAAAGGTTGTGGATAAAAGTCCGAAGAACCTCGCTACAATTGCCAAAATCTTTCCGCTGCCATTCAAAAATGGACTACTCCTCCACACCTCCTCCCGTCCATGCCAAACGGCGTTTTCTCTCAACTTTGGCATGCTCGGAGAGAAAAAAAGGCAGGTAAAGGTTTGTGGATAAAAAAGTAAAAAATTGCCAAATACTTTCTGGGCCCTCAAAAAAAGGCCTACTCCTCAACGCCTGCTCCCGTCCATGCCGAACCGCGTTTTCTATCAACTTTGGCATGCTCGAGAGAGAAAAAAGGAAAAAAAGAAAAAAAAGGTCCAGTAAAGGTTGTGGATAAAAGTAACCGGCTTTGGAGAATTGCCTGAATCCTTCCGGCGCTGTGAAAAAAAAAGACCAAAAAAAAGACCTGGTCGTCAACGCCTGCTCCTGTCCATGCCAAACGGCGTTTTCCTCTCAACTTTGGCATGCTCGCTGAGGAAAAGGCAGGTAAAGGTTGTGGATAAAAAGTAAACGCGCTGTGGAGAATTGCCCAAATCGTTCAGGCGCCGTGAAAAAAAGAAAGACGTAGTCGTCAACGTCTGGTCCCGTCAATGGCGAAGGGCGTTTTCTCTCAACTTTGGCATGCTCGCTGAGGAAAAGGCAGGTAAAGGTTGTGGATAAAAGTCCGAAGAACCTCGCTACAATTGCCAAAATCTTTCCGCTGCCATTCAAAAATGGACTACTCCTCCACACCTCCTCCCGTCCATGCCAAACGGCGTTTTCTCTCAACTTTGGCATGCTCGAGAGAAAAAAAGGCAGGTAAAGGTTGTGGATAAAAAAGTAAAAAATTGCCAAAATACTTTCTGGGCCCTCAAAAAAAGGCCTACTCCTCAACGCCTGCTCCCGTCCATGCCGAACCGCGTTTTCTATCAACTTTGGCATGCTCGGAGAGAGAAAAAAGGAAAAAAAGAAAAAAAAGGTCCAGTAAAGGTTGTGGATAAAAGTAACCGGCTTTGGAGAATTGCCTGAATCCTTCCGGCGCTGTGAAAAAAAAAGACCAAAAAAAAGACCTGGTCGTCAACGCCTGCTCCTGTCCATGCCAAACGGCGTTTTCCTCTCAACTTTGGCATGCTCGCTGAGGAAAAGGCAGGTAAAGGTTGTGGATAAAAAGTAAACGCGCTGTGGAGAATTGCCCAAATCGTTCAGGCGCCGTGAAAAAAAGAAAGACGTAGTCGTCAACGTCTGGTCCCGTCAATGGCGAAGGGCGTTTTCTCTCAACTTTGGCATGCTCGCTGAGGAAAAGGCAGGTAAAGGTTGTGGATAAAAGTCCGAAGAACCTCGCTACAATTGCCAAAATCTTTCCGCTGCCATTCAAAAATGGACTACTCCTCCACACCTCCTCCCGTCCATGCCAAACGGCGTTTTTCTCTCAACTTTGGCATGCTCGGAGAGAAAAAAAGGCAGGTAAAGGTTGTGGATAAAAAAGTAAAAAATTGCCAAAATACTTTCTGGGCCCTCAAAAAAAGGCCTACTCCTCAACGCCTGCTCCCGTCCATGCCGAACCGCGTTTTCTATCAACTTTGGCATGCTCGGAGAGAGAAAAAAGGAAAAAAAGAAAAAAAAGGTCCAGTAAAGGTTGTGGATAAAAGTAACCGGCTTTGGAGAATTGCCTGAATCCTTCCGGCGCTGTGAAAAAAAAAGACCAAAAAAAAGACCTGGTCGTCAACGCCTGCTCCTGTCCATGCCAAACGGCGTTTTCCTCTCAACTTTGGCATGCTCGCTGAGGAAAAGGCAGGTAAAGGTTGTGGATAAAAAGTAAACGCGCTGTGGAGAATTGCCCAAATCGTTCAGGCGCCGTGAAAAAAAGAAAGACGTAGTCGTCAACGTCTGGTCCCGTCAATGGCGAAGGGCGTTTTCTCTCAACTTTGGCATGCTCGCTGAGGAAAAGGCAGGTAAAGGTTGTGGATAAAAGTCCGAAGAACCTCGCTACAATTGCCAAAATCTTTCCGCTGCCATTCAAAAATGGACTACTCCTCCACACCTCCTCCCGTCCATGCCAAACGGCGTTTTCTCTCAACTTTGGCATGCTCGGAGAGAAAAAAAGGCAGGTAAAGGTTGTGGATAAAAAAGTAAAAAATTGCCAAAATACTTTCTGGGCCCTCAAAAAAAGGCCTACTCCTCAACGCCTGCTCCCGTCCATGCCGAACCGCGTTTTCTATCAACTTTGGCATGCTCGGAGAGAGAAAAAAGGAAAAAAAGAAAAAAAAGGTCCAGTAAAGGTTGTGGATAAAAGTAACCGGCTTTGGAGAATTGCCTGAATCCTTCCGGCGCTGTGAAAAAAAAAGACCAAAAAAAAGACCTGGTCGTCAACGCCTGCTCCTGTCCATGCCAAACGGCGTTTTCCTCTCAACTTTGGCATGCTCGCTGAGGAAAAGGCAGGTAAAGGTTGTGGATAAAAAGTAAACGCGCTGTGGAGAATTGCCCAAATCGTTCAGGCGCCGTGAAAAAAAGAAAGACGTAGTCGTCAACGTCTGGTCCCGTCAATGGCGAAGGGCGTTTTCTCTCAACTTTGGCATGCTCGCTGAGGAAAAGCAGGTAAAGGTTGTGGATAAAAGTCCGAAGAACCTCGCTACAATTGCCAAAATCTTTCCGCTGCCATTCAAAAATGGACTACTCCTCCACACCTCCTCCCGTCCATGCCAAACGGCGTTTTCTCTCAACTTTGGCATGCTCGGAGAGAAAAAAAGGCAGGTAAAGGTTGTGGATAAAAAAGTCAAAAATTGCCAAAATACTTTCTGGCCCTCAAAAAAAGGCCTACTCCTCAACGCCTGCTCCCGTCCATGCCGAACCGCGTTTTCTATCAACTTTGGCATGCTCGGAGAGAGAAAAAAGGAAAAAAAGAAAAAAAAGGCAGGTAAAGGTTGTGGATAAAAAAGTAAAAAATTGCCAAAATACTTTCTGGGCCCTCAAAAAAAGGCCTACTCCTCAACGCCTGCTCCCGTCCATGCCGAACCGCGTTTTCTATCAACTTTGGCATGCTCGGAGAGAGAAAAAAGGAAAAAAGAAAAAAAGGCAGGTAAAGGTTGTGGATAAAACTCCAAAACCTCGCTACAATTGCCAAAATACTTTCTGGGCCCTCAAAAAAAGGCCTACTCCTCAACGCCTGGTCCCCAGGCACGTGCTGGGGGCCTCAACTCAGGCTCTGCCCAATGTGGATCAAGGTCCACCTTCGCAGCGCCTTATGCGACACCCTGGTTGTGGGGGACGCGGCGTGGCGTGGCGGATCGCTCCGGTCGGCGCACAGCCGGCAACGGTCGACCCGTCCGCCTGGCTTTACTGCCCCCGCGCTTCTGTCTTTTGCACTGGCAAGCTAGCGACCGCTCGGCGTGCGAGGCCCGAGTCGGGGGACGGGAGTCTCGGGAGCCCACCAGCTCCCCGCAGGCTACCCGCCCGGCTGCCGAGCTTCCCGCCTGCGCGTCCAAGTGTGAACGCGCACGGCCGCCTCGCCGGGCTTCCTTTGCCGGGGCTCGGCTTGTCGGCCGGCGTCTCACGGTCCGTAGAAGGTTCGGTGCGTTCGCTGACGACGGGTCGAGAGAAGCGTTTTCTCTCCTCCCTCACTGACGGTCGTTGGTGCTCCCCAGCCCCTTCGGCGTCCCAAAGCGTAACGCCTGCTTCATCTCGTCAAGGGCGCGCCCGTCTCTAACCGGGCGTCGTCCGGCACGTGGAAACGGGCGGAGACGGTGTCGAGGAGGAAGAAAGGGTGGGGTCCGGTCCGGTCCGGTCTGGTCTCCTCCTCCTCCTTCTTCTTCTTGGCGCGCCTCCCGCCGAGACCGATGGATTCGTTGCACTCTCAGGCCCTGAATCTGTTGTCCGGTGGTTTCAGTTGATAGTGCTGCCGCGGACCGCCCACGGAAAGAGCTCAGCCCTCGTTTCTGTGAGCAGCGGTCCCAACTGGCGCTGCAACCGTCTCCCGGGGCACGCAGAATACGGGTTGCATTCTGGTTGATCCTGCCAGTAGTCATATGCTTGTCTCAAAGATTAAGCCATGCATGTCTAAGTTCACACCCTCGTACGGTGAAACCGCGAATGGCTCATTAAATCAGTCGAGGTTCCTTAGATGATCCAAATTTACTTGGATAACTGTGGTAATTCTAGAGCTAATACATGCCGACCAGCTCCGACCCCTCGGGAAAGAGCGCTTTTATTAGTTCAAAGCCAGTCGGGTTCTGCCCGTCCTTTGGTGACTCTGGATAACTTTGTGCCGATCGCATGGCCTCGAGCCGGCGACGCATCTTT
>NW_027468526.1:15000-17500 GCF_041734735.1 Babylonia areolata
GGAGAGAAAAAAAGGCAGGTAAAGGTTGTGGATAAAAAAGTAAAAAATTGCCAAAATACTTTCTGGGCCCTCAAAAAAAGGCCTACTCCTCAACGCCTGCTCCCGTCCATGCCGAACCGCGTTTTCTATCAACTTTGGCATGCTCGGAGAGAGAAAAAAGGAAAAAAAAAAAAAAAGGTCCAGTAAAGGTTGTGGATAAAAGTAACCGGCTTTGGAGAATTGCCTGAATCCTTCCGGCGCTGTGAAAAAAAAAGACCAAAAAAAAGACCTGGTCGTCAACGCCTGCTCCTGTCCATGCCAAACGGCGTTTTCCTCTCAACTTTGGCATGCTCGCTGAGGAAAAGGCAGGTAAAGGTTGTGGATAAAAAGTAAACGCGCTGTGGAGAATTGCCCAAATCGTTCAGGCGCCGTGAAAAAAAGAAAGACGTAGTCGTCAACGTCTGGTCCCGTCAATGGCGAAGGGCGTTTTCTCTCAACTTTGGCATGCTCGCTGAGGAAAAGGCAGGTAAAGGTTGTGGATAAAAGTCCGAAGAACCTCGCTACAATTGCCAAAATCTTTCCGCTGCCATTCAAAAATGGACTACTCCTCCACACCTCCTCCCGTCCATGCCAAACGGCGTTTTCTCTCAACTTTGGCATGCTCGGAGAGAAAAAAAGGCAGGTAAAGGTTGTGGATAAAAAAGTAAAAAATTGCCAAAATACTTTCTGGGCCCTCAAAAAAAGGCCTACTCCTCAACGCCTGCTCCCGTCCATGCCGAACCGCGTTTTCTATCAACTTTGGCATGCTCGGAGAGAGAAAAAAGGAAAAAAAGAAAAAAAGGTCCAGTAAAGGTTGTGGATAAAAGTAACCGGCTTTGGAGAATTGCCTGAATCCTTCCGGCGCTGTGAAAAAAAAAGACCAAAAAAAAGACCTGGTCGTCAACGCCTGCTCCTGTCCATGCCAAACGGCGTTTTCCTCTCAACTTTGGCATGCTCGCTGAGGAAAAGGCAGGTAAAGGTTGTGGATAAAAAGTAAACGCGCTGTGGAGAATTGCCCAAATCGTTCAGGCGCCGTGAAAAAAAGAAAGACGTAGTCGTCAACGTCTGGTCCCGTCAATGGCGAAGGGCGTTTTCTCTCAACTTTGGCATGCTCGCTGAGGAAAAGGCAGGTAAAGGTTGTGGATAAAAGTCCGAAGAACCTCGCTACAATTGCCAAAATCTTTCCGCTGCCATTCAAAAATGGACTACTCCTCCACACCTCCTCCCGTCCATGCCAAACGGCGTTTTCTCTCAACTTTGGCATGCTCGGAGAGAAAAAAAGGCAGGTAAAGGTTGTGGATAAAAAAGTAAAAAATTGCCAAAATACTTTCTGGGCCCTCAAAAAAAGGCCTACTCCTCAACGCCTGCTCCCGTCCATGCCGAACCGCGTTTTCTATCAACTTTGGCATGCTCGGAGAGAGAAAAAAGGAAAAAAAGAAAAAAAAGGTCCAGTAAAGGTTGTGGATAAAAGTAACCGGCTTTGGAGAATTGCCTGAATCCTTCCGGCGCTGTGAAAAAAAAAGACCAAAAAAAAGACCTGGTCGTCAACGCCTGCTCCTGTCCATGCCAAACGGCGTTTTCCTCTCAACTTTGGCATGCTCGCTGAGGAAAAGGCAGGTAAAGGTTGTGGATAAAAAGTAAACGCGCTGTGGAGAATTGCCCAAATCGTTCAGGCGCCGTGAAAAAAAGAAAGACGTAGTCGTCAACGTCTGGTCCCGTCAATGGCGAAGGGCGTTTTCTCTCAACTTTGGCATGCTCGCTGAGGAAAAGGCAGGTAAAGGTTGTGGATAAAAGTCCGAAGAACCTCGCTACAATTGCCAAAATCTTTCCGCTGCCATTCAAAAATGGACTACTCCTCCACACCTCCTCCCGTCCATGCCAAACGGCGTTTTCTCTCAACTTTGGCATGCTCGGAGAGAAAAAAAGGCAGGTAAAGGTTGTGGATAAAAAAGTCAAAATTGCCAAAATACTTTCTGGCCCTCAAAAAAAGGCCTACTCCTCAACGCCTGCTCCCGTCCATGCCGAACCGCGTTTTCTATCAACTTTGGCATGCTCGGAGAGAGAAAAAAGGAAAAAAAGAAAAAAAAGGCAGGTAAAGGTTGTGGATAAAAAAGTAAAAATTGCCAAAATACTTTCTGGGCCCTCAAAAAAAGGCCTACTCCTCAACGCCTGCTCCCGTCCATGCCGAACCGCGTTTTCTATCAACTTTGGCATGCTCGGAGAGAGAAAAAAGGAAAAAAAGAAAAAAAAGGCAGGTAAAGGTTGTGGATAAAACTCCAAAACCTCGCTACAATTGCCAAAATACTTTCTGGGCCCTCAAAAAAAGGCCTACTCCTCAACGCCTGGTCCCCAGGCACGTGCTGGGGGGCCTCAACTCAGGCTCTGCCCAATGTGGATCAAGGTCCACCTTCGCAGCGCCTTATGCGACACCCTGGTTGTGGGGGACGCGGCGTGGCGTGGCGGATCGCTCCGGTCGGCGCAC
>NW_027468527.1:17500-19128 GCF_041734735.1 Babylonia areolata
TGTGCGCCGACCGGAGCGATCCGCCACGCCACGCCGCGTCCCCCACAACCAGGGTGTCGCATAAGGCGCTGCGAAGGTGGACCTTGATCCACATTGGGCAGAGCCTGAGTTGAGGCCCCCCAGCACGTGCCTGGGGACCAGGCGTTGAGGAGTAGGCCTTTTTTTGAGGGCCCAGAAAGTATTTTGGCAATTGTAGCGAGGTTTTGGAGTTTTATCCACAACCTTTACCTGCCTTTTTTTCTTTTTTTCCTTTTTTCTCTCTCCGAGCATGCCAAAGTTGATAGAAAACGCGGTTCGGCATGGACGGGAGCAGGCGTTGAGGAGTAGGCCTTTTTTTGAGGGCCCAGAAAGTATTTTGGCAATTTTTTACTTTTTTATCCACAACCTTTACCTGCCTTTTTTTCTCTCCGAGCATGCCAAAGTTGAGAGAAAACGCCGTTTGGCATGGACGGGAGGAGGTGTGGAGGAGTAGTCCATTTTTGAATGGCAGCGGAAAGATTTTGGCAATTGTAGCGAGGTTCTTCGGACTTTTATCCACAACCTTTACCTGCCTTTTCCTCAGCGAGCATGCCAAAGTTGAGAGAAAACGCCCTTCGCCATTGACGGGACCAGACGTTGACGACTACGTCTTTCTTTTTTTCACGGCGCCTGAACGATTTGGGCAATTCTCCACAGCGCGTTTACTTTTTATCCACAACCTTTACCTGCCTTTTCCTCAGCGAGCATGCCAAAGTTGAGAGGAAAACGCCGTTTGGCATGGACAGGAGCAGGCGTTGACGACCAGGTCTTTTTTTTGGTCTTTTTTTTTCACAGCGCCGGAAGGATTCAGGCAATTCTCCAAAGCCGGTTACTTTTATCCACAACCTTTACTGGACCTTTTTTTTCTTTTTTTCCTTTTTTCTCTCTCCGAGCATGCCAAAGTTGATAGAAAACGCGGTTCGGCATGGACGGGAGCAGGCGTTGAGGAGTAGGCCTTTTTTTGAGGGCCCAGAAAGTATTTTGGCAATTTTTTACTTTTTTATCCACAACCTTTACCTGCCTTTTTTTCTCTCCGAGCATGCCAAAGTTGAGAGAAAACGCCGTTTGGCATGGACGGGAGGAGGTGTGGAGGAGTAGTCCATTTTTGAATGGCAGCGGAAAGATTTTGGCAATTGTAGCGAGGTTCTTCGGACTTTTATCCACAACCTTTACCTGCCTTTTCCTCAGCGAGCATGCCAAAGTTGAGAGGAAAACGCCGTTTGGCATGGACAGGAGCAGGCGTTGACGACCAGGTCTTTTTTTTGGTCTTTTTTTTTCACAGCGCCGGAAGGATTCAGGCAATTCTCCAAAGCCGGTTACTTTTATCCACAACCTTTACTGGACCTTTTTTTTCTTTTTTTCCTTTTTTCTCTCTCCGAGCATGCCAAAGTTGATAGAAAACGCGGTTCGGCATGGACGGGAGCAGGCGTTGAGGAGTAGGCCTTTTTTTGAGGGCCCAGAAAGTATTTTGGCAATTTTTTACTTTTTTATCCACAACCTTTACCTGCCTTTTTTTCTCTCCGAGCATGCCAAAGTTGAGAGAAAACGCCGTTTGGCATGGACGGGAGGAGGTGTGGAGGAGTAGTCCATTTTTGAATGGCAGCGGAAAG
>NW_027468528.1:7500-10000 GCF_041734735.1 Babylonia areolata
GACATTTGAAAGATGCGTCGCCGGCTCGAGGCCATGCGATCGGCACAAAGTTATCCAGAGTCACCAAAGGACGGGCAGAACCCGACTGGCTTTGAACTAATAAAAGCGCTCTTTCCCCGAGGGGTCGGAGCTGGTCGGCATGTATTAGCTCTAGAATTACCACAGTTATCCAAGTAAATTTGGATCATCTAAGGAACCTCGACTGATTTAATGAGCCATTCGCGGTTTCACCGTACGAGGGTGTGAACTTAGACATGCATGGCTTAATCTTTGAGACAAGCATATGACTACTGGCAGGATCAACCAGAATGCAACCCGTATTCTGCGTGCCCCCGGGAGACGGTTGCAGCGCCAGTTGGGACCGCTGCTCACAGAAACGAGGGCTGAGCTCTTTCCGTGGGCGGTCCGCGGCAGCACTATCAACTGAAACCACCGGACAACAGATTCAGGGCCTGAGAGTGCAACGAATCCATCGGTCTCGGCGGGAGGCGCGCCAAGAAGAAGAAGGAGGAGGAGGAGACCAGACCGGACCGGACCGGACCCCACCCTTTCTTCCTCCTCGACACCGTCTCCCGCCCGTTTCCACGTGCCGGACGACGCCCGGTTAGAGACGGGCGCGCCCTTGACGAGATGAAGCAGGCGTTACGCTTTGGGACGCCGAAGGGGCTGGGGAGCACCAACGACCGTCAGTGAGGGAGGAGAGAAAACGCTTCTCTCGACCCGTCGTCAGCGAACGCACCGAACCTTCTACGGACCGTGAGACGCCGGCCGACAAGCCGAGCCCCGGCAAAGGAAGCCCGGCGAGGCGGCCGTGCGCGTTCACACTTGGACGCGCAGGCGGGAAGCTCGGCAGCCGGGCGGGTAGCCTGCGGGGAGCTGGTGGGCTCCCGAGACTCCCGTCCCCCGACTCGGGCCTCGCACGCCGAGCGGTCGCTAGCTTGCCAGTGCAAAAGACAGAAGCGCGGGGGCAGTAAAGCCAGGCGGACGGGTCGACCGTTGCCGGCTGTGCGCCGACCGGAGCGATCCGCCACGCCACGCCGCGTCCCCCACAACCAGGGTGTCGCATAAGGCGCTGCGAAGGTGGACCTTGATCCACATTGGGCAGAGCCTGAGTTGAGGCCCCCCAGCACGTGCCTGGGGACCAGGCGTTGAGGAGTAGGCCTTTTTTTGAGGGCCCAGAAAGTATTTTGGCAATTGTAGCGAGGTTTTGGAGTTTTATCCACAACCTTTACCTGCCTTTTTTTCTCTCCGAGCATGCCAAAGTTGAGAGAAAACGCCGTTTGGCATGGACGGGAGGAGGTGTGGAGGAGTAGTCCATTTTTGAATGGCAGCGGAAAGATTTTGGCAATTGTAGCGAGGTTCTTCGGACTTTTATCCACAACCTTTACCTGCCTTTTCCTCAGCGAGCATGCCAAAGTTGAGAGAAAACGCCCTTCGCCATTGACGGGACCAGACGTTGACGACTACGTCTTTCTTTTTTTCACGGCGCCTGAACGATTTGGGCAATTCTCCACAGCGCGTTTACTTTTTATCCACAACCTTTACCTGCCTTTTCCTCAGCGAGCATGCCAAAGTTGAGAGGAAAACGCCGTTTGGCATGGACAGGAGCAGGCGTTGACGACCAGGTCTTTTTTTTGGTCTTTTTTTTTCACAGCGCCGGAAGGATTCAGGCAATTCTCCAAAGCCGGTTACTTTTATCCACAACCTTTACTGGACCTTTTTTTTCTTTTTTTCCTTTTTTCTCTCTCCGAGCATGCCAAAGTTGATAGAAAACGCGGTTCGGCATGGACGGGAGCAGGCGTTGAGGAGTAGGCCTTTTTTTGAGGGCCCAGAAAGTATTTTGGCAATTTTTTACTTTTTTATCCACAACCTTTACCTGCCTTTTTTTCTCTCCGAGCATGCCAAAGTTGAGAGAAAACGCCGTTTGGCATGGACGGGAGGAGGTGTGGAGGAGTAGTCCATTTTTGAATGGCAGCGGAAAGATTTTGGCAATTGTAGCGAGGTTCTTCGGACTTTTATCCACAACCTTTACCTGCCTTTTCCTCAGCGAGCATGCCAAAGTTGAGAGAAAACGCCCTTCGCCATTGACGGGACCAGACGTTGACGACTACGTCTTTCTTTTTTTCACGGCGCCTGAACGATTTGGGCAATTCTCCACAGCGCGTTTACTTTTTATCCACAACCTTTACCTGCCTTTTCCTCAGCGAGCATGCCAAAGTTGAGAGGAAAACGCCGTTTGGCATGGACAGGAGCAGGCGTTGACGACCAGGTCTTTTTTTTGGTCTTTTTTTTTCACAGCGCCGGAAGGATTCAGGCAATTCTCCAAAGCCGGTTACTTTTATCCACAACCTTTACTGGACCTTTTTTTTCTTTTTTTCCTTTTTTCTCTCTCCGAGCATGCCAAAGTTGATAGAAAACGCGGTTCGGCATGGACGGGAGCAGGCGTTGAGGAGTAGGCCTTTTTTTGAGGGCCCAGAAAGTATTTTGGCAATTTTTTACT
>NW_027468529.1:2500-5000 GCF_041734735.1 Babylonia areolata
AGGGTGTGAACTTAGACATGCATGGCTTAATCTTTGAGACAAGCATATGACTACTGGCAGGATCAACCAGAATGCAACCCGTATTCTGCGTGCCCCCGGGAGACGGTTGCAGCGCCAGTTGGGACCGCTGCTCACAGAAACGAGGGCTGAGCTCTTTCCGTGGGCGGTCCGCGGCAGCACTATCAACTGAAACCACCGGACAACAGATTCAGGGCCTGAGAGTGCAACGAATCCATCGGTCTCGGCGGGAGGCGCGCCAAGAAGAAGAAGGAGGAGGAGGAGACCAGACCGGACCGGACCGGACCCCACCCTTTCTTCCTCCTCGACACCGTCTCCCGCCCGTTTCCACGTGCCGGACGACGCCCGGTTAGAGACGGGCGCGCCCTTGACGAGATGAAGCAGGCGTTACGCTTTGGGACGCCGAAGGGGCTGGGGAGCACCAACGACCGTCAGTGAGGGAGGAGAGAAAACGCTTCTCTCGACCCGTCGTCAGCGAACGCACCGAACCTTCTACGGACCGTGAGACGCCGGCCGACAAGCCGAGCCCCGGCAAAGGAAGCCCGGCGAGGCGGCCGTGCGCGTTCACACTTGGACGCGCAGGCGGGAAGCTCGGCAGCCGGGCGGGTAGCCTGCGGGGAGCTGGTGGGCTCCCGAGACTCCCGTCCCCCGACTCGGGCCTCGCACGCCGAGCGGTCGCTAGCTTGCCAGTGCAAAAGACAGAAGCGCGGGGGCAGTAAAGCCAGGCGGACGGGTCGACCGTTGCCGGCTGTGCGCCGACCGGAGCGATCCGCCACGCCACGCCGCGTCCCCCACAACCAGGGTGTCGCATAAGGCGCTGCGAAGGTGGACCTTGATCCACATTGGGCAGAGCCTGAGTTGAGGCCCCCCAGCACGTGCCTGGGGACCAGGCGTTGAGGAGTAGGCCTTTTTTTGAGGGCCCAGAAAGTATTTTGGCAATTGTAGCGAGGTTTTGGAGTTTTATCCACAACCTTTACCTGCCTTTTTTTTTTTTTTCCTTTTTTCTCTCTCCGAGCATGCCAAAGTTGATAGAAAACGCGGTTCGGCATGGACGGGAGCAGGCGTTGAGGAGTAGGCCTTTTTTTGAGGGCCAGAAAGTATTTTGGCAATTTTTTACTTTTTTATCCACAACCTTTACTGCCTTTTTTTTCTTTTTTTCCTTTTTTCTCTCTCCGAGCATGCCAAAGTTGATAGAAAACGCGGTTCGGCATGGACGGGAGCAGGCGTTGAGGAGTAGGCCTTTTTTTGAGGGCCCAGAAAGTATTTTGGCAATTTTTTACTTTTTTATCCACAACCTTTACCTGCCTTTTTTTCTCTCCGAGCATGCCAAAGTTGAGAGAAAACGCCGTTTGGCATGGACGGGAGGAGGTGTGGAGGAGTAGTCCATTTTTGAATGGCAGCGGAAAGATTTTGGCAATTGTAGCGAGGTTCTTCGGACTTTTATCCACAACCTTTACCTGCCTTTTCCTCAGCGAGCATGCCAAAGTTGAGAGAAAACGCCCTTCGCCATTGACGGGACCAGACGTTGACGACTACGTCTTTCTTTTTTTCACGGCGCCTGAACGATTTGGGCAATTCTCCACAGCGCGTTTACTTTTTATCCACAACCTTTACCTGCCTTTTCCTCAGCGAGCATGCCAAAGTTGAGAGGAAAACGCCGTTTGGCATGGACAGGAGCAGGCGTTGACGACCAGGTCTTTTTTTTGGTCTTTTTTTTTCACAGCGCCGGAAGGATTCAGGCAATTCTCCAAAGCCGGTTACTTTTATCCACAACCTTTACTGGACCTTTTTTTTCTTTTTTTCCTTTTTTCTCTCTCCGAGCATGCCAAAGTTGATAGAAAACGCGGTTCGGCATGGACGGGAGCAGGCGTTGAGGAGTAGGCCTTTTTTTGAGGGCCCAGAAAGTATTTTGGCAATTTTTTACTTTTTTATCCACAACCTTTACCTGCCTTTTTTTCTCTCCGAGCATGCCAAAGTTGAGAGAAAACGCCGTTTGGCATGGACGGGAGGAGGTGTGGAGGAGTAGTCCATTTTTGAATGGCAGCGGAAAGATTTTGGCAATTGTAGCGAGGTTCTTCGGACTTTTATCCACAACCTTTACCTGCCTTTTCCTCAGCGAGCATGCCAAAGTTGAGAGAAAACGCCCTTCGCCATTGACGGGACCAGACGTTGACGACTACGTCTTTCTTTTTTTCACGGCGCCTGAACGATTTGGGCAATTCTCCACAGCGCGTTTACTTTTTATCCACAACCTTTACCTGCCTTTTCCTCAGCGAGCATGCCAAAGTTGAGAGGAAAACGCCGTTTGGCATGGACAGGAGCAGGCGTTGACGACCAGGTCTTTTTTTTGGTCTTTTTTTTTCACAGCGCCGGAAGGATTCAGGCAATTCTCCAAAGCCGGTTACTTTTATCCACAACCTTTACTGGACCTTTTTTTTCTTTTTTTCCTTTTTTCTCTCTCCGAGCATGCCAAAGTTGATAG
>NW_027468530.1:0-5000 GCF_041734735.1 Babylonia areolata
CTCTCTCTCACTGTTTCTGCCAGTCTCTCTCTCTGTCTCTCCCTCTCATTCTCTGCCCCTCTCTCTGTCTCTGTCTCTCTCATTGTTTCTGCCCCTCTCTCTGTCTCTGTCTCTCTCTCTCATTGTCTCTGCCCCTCTCTCTGTCTCTGTCTCTCCCTCTCATTGTCTCTGCCCCTCTCTCTGTCTCTCTCTTTCATTGTCTCTGCCCCTCTCTCTGTCTCTGTCTCTCCCTGTCATCGTCTCTGCCCCTCTCTCTGTCTGTCTCTCTCTCATTGTCTCTGTCCCTCTCTCTGTCTGTCTCTTTCTCTCATTGTCTCTACCCCTCTCTCTGTCTCTGTCTCTTTCATTGTTTCTGCCCCTCTCTCTGTCTGTCTCTCCCTCTCAGGGAGGGTGAATTAAAATTTTTGTTTTGTTGTAACGCTTATGACGATATTCGAGAAAAATGTGTTGTATTTAAAACAAATTTAGCAAAGAATGAAGATATTTTTGGAGTGCTTAATCTAAATCAGGAAACTTCACTACAGTCTCTTGCAAAATATATCGCCGAAGCGAATAACATGCGACGAAAAAAAACAACAATCATAAAATAGTATCAGGTGTTGCTCATTGTGAAAATTGAAATCTGTGTTGTCATAATCATATGGAAAATATTCATGTTATACATTTATATATGTTTTTTGTTGTTATTTCTCACTACATGCCATTACTTTGAATGTATGGTCGAACTCCACTTTGTTGCACAGATTGATTGATTTCGTTTTGGCTTTGGTTTTCATCAATATTATTACTATTGATGCATGTTGTTATTTGTATTATGAACCCCCATGTCATTAGGGCTGTAAAGCTATCGACATTAAAGTGTTCAGTGTTCTCTCCCTCTCATTGTCTCTGTCTCTCTCTCTCATTGTTTCTGCCCCTCTCTGTGTCTCTGTCTCTCTCTCTCATTGTCTCTGCCCCTCTCTCTGTCTCTGTCTCTCTCTGTCATTGTCTCTGCCCCTCTCTCTGTCATTCTCTCTCTCTCTCATTGTCTCTGCCCCTCTCTCTGTCTCTGTCTCTCTCTCTCATTGTCTCTGCCCCTCTCTCTGTCTCTGTCTCTCTCTCTCATTGTCTCTGCCCCTCTCTCTGTCTCTGTCTCTCTCTCTCATTGTCTCTGCCCCTCTCTCTGTCATTCTCTCTCATTGTCTCTGCCCCTCTCTCTGTCATTCTCTCTCTCTCATTGTCTCTGCCCCTCTCTCTGTTTCTGTCTTTCTCTCTCTCATTCTCTCTGCCCCTCTCTCTGTCTCTGTCTCTCTCATTGTTTCTGCCCCTCTTTCTGTCTGTCTCTCTCTCATTGTCTCTGCCCCTCTCTCTGTCTCTGTCTCTCTCTCTCTCATTGTCTCTGCCCCTCTCTCTGTCTCTGTCTCTCTCTGTCATTGTCTCTGCCCCTCTCTCTGTCATTCTCTCTCTCTCTCATTGTCTCTGCCCCTCTCTCTGTCTCTGTCTCTCTCTCTCATTGTCTCTGCCCCTCTCTCTGTCTCTGTCTTTCTCTCCCATTGTTTCTGCCCCCCTCTATGTCTGTCTCTCTCTCATTGTCTCTCCCCCTCTCACTGTCTCTGTCTCTGTCTCTCTCAGTGTTTCTGCCCCTCTGTCTGTCTGTCTCTCTCTCTCATTGTCTCTGCCCCTCTCTCTGTTTCTGTCTTTCTCTCTCTCATTCTCTCTGCCCCTCTCTCTGTCTCTGTCTCTCTCATTGTTTCTGCCCCTCTTTCTGTCTGTCTCTCTCTCATTGTCTCTGCCCCTCTCTCTGTCTCTGTCTCTCTCTCTCTCATTGTCTCTGCCCCTCTCTCTGTCTCTGTCTCTCTCTGTCATTGTCTCTGCCCCTCTCTCTGTCATTCTCTCTCTCTCTCATTGTCTCTGCCCCTCTCTCTGTCTCTCTCTCTCTCATTGTCTCTGCCCCTCTCTCTGTCTCTGTCTTTCTCTCCCATTGTTTCTGCCCCCCCCCCCCCCCCCCTCTGTCTGTCTCTCTCTCATTGTCTCTCCCCCTCTCACTGTCTCTGTCTCTGTCTCTCTCAGTGTTTCTGCCCCTCTGTCTGTCTGTCTCTCCCTCTCATTGTCTCTGCCCCTCTCTCTGTCTCTGTCTCTCTCTCTCTCATTGTTTCTGCCCTCTCTCTGTCTCTGTCTCTCTCTCTCTCATTGTCTCTGCCCATCTCTGTGTCTGTCTCTCTCTCATTTTCTCTACCCCTCACTCTGTCTCTCTCTCTCTTTGTCTCTGCCCCTCTCTCTGTCCCTGTCTCTCCCTCTCATTGTCTCTGACCCTCTCCCTGTCTCTTTCTCTGTCCCTCTCATTGTCTCCGCCCCTTTCTCTGTCTGTCTCTCTCTCTCATTTTCTCTGCCCCTCTCTCTGTCTCTCTCTCTCTCTCATTTTCTCTGCCCCTCTCTCTCTCTCTCTGTCTCTCCCTCTCATTGTCTCTGCCCCTCTCTCTGTCTCTGTCTCTCTCATTGTTTCTGCCCCTCTCTCTGTCTCTGTCTCTCTCTCTCATTGTCTCAGCCCCTCTCTGTGTCCCTGTCTGTCTCTCTCATTGTCTCTGCCCCTCTGTCTGTCTCTGTCTCTCTCTCATTGTCTCTGCCCCTCTCTCTGTCTGTCTCTCTCTCATTGTTTCTGCCCCTCTCTCTGTCAGTCACTCTCTCATTCTTTCTGCCCCTCTCTATGTCTGTCTCTCTCTCTCATTGTCTCTGCCCCTCTCTCTCTCTCTGTCTCTCTCTGTCTCTGCCCCTCTCTCTGTCTCTGTCTCTCTCTCATTGTTTCTGCCCCTCTCTCTGTCTCTGTCTCTCTCTCTCATTGTCTTTGCCCCACACTCTCTGTCTCTGTCTCTCTCTCATTGTCTCTGCCCCTCTCTCTGTCTCTCCCTCTCTTTTTCTCTGCCCCTCTCTCTCTCTGTCTCTCTCTCTCATTGTTTCTGCCCCTCTCTCTGTCTGTCTCTTTCTCTCATTGTCTCTACCCCTCTGCCTCTCTCTGTCTCTTTCATTGTCTCTGCCCCTCTCTATGTCTGTCTCTCTCTCATTGTTTCTGCCCCTCTCTCTCTCTGTCTCTCTCTCATTGTCTCTGCCCCTCTCTCTGTCTGTCTCTCTTTCTCATTGTCTCTGCCCCTCTCTCTGTCTGTCTCTCATTGTCTCTGACCCTCTCTCTGTCTCTGTCTCTCCCTCTCATTGTCTCTGCCGCTCTCTTTGTCTCTGTCTCTCTCTCATTGTCACTGCCCCTCACTCTGTCTTTGTCTCTCTGTCTCTCTCATTCTCTCTGCCCCTCTCTCTGTCTCTCTCTCATTGTCTCTGCCCCTCTCTCTGTCTTTGTCTCTCTCTCTCTCTCTCTCATTGTCTCTGCTCCTCTCTCTGTCTGTCTCTCTCTCATTGTCTCTGGCCCTCTCTGTCTCTCTCTCTCACTCTCTCTCCCCCTCTCTCTGTCTCTGTCTCTCATTATCTCTGCCCCTCTTTCTGTCTCTCTCTCTCTCTCATTGTCTCTGCCCCTCTCTCTGTCTCTGTCTCTCTCTCTCTTATTGTCCCTGCCCCTCTCTCTGTCTCTGTCTCTCTCATTGTCTCTGCCCCTCTCACTGTGTCTCTCTCTCTCAATGTTTCTGCCCCTCTCTCTGTCTCTCCCTCTCATTGTCTCTGCCCCTCTCTCTGTCTCTGTCTCTCTCTCTCTCTCATTGTTTCTGCCCCTCTCTCTGTCTCTCTCTCATTTTCTCTGCCCCTCACTCTCTCTGTCTCTCTCTCTTTGTCTCTGCCCCTCTTCCTGTCTGTCTCTCCCTCTCATTGTCTCTGCCCCTCTCTCTGTCTCTCTCTCTCTCTCTCTCATTGTCTCTGCCCCTTTCTCTGTCCCTGTCTCTCTCATTGTCTCTGCCCCTCTCTCTGTCTCTCTCTCTGTCTCTCTCATTGTCTCTGCCCCTTTCTCTGTCTCTGTCTCTCTCTCTCATTGTTTCTGCCCCTCTCTCTGTCTGTCTCTCTCTCTCATTTTCTCTGCCCCTCTCTCTGTCTCTGTCTCTCTCTCTCATTGTTTCTGCCAGTCTCTCTCTCTGTCTCTCCCTCTCATTTTCTCTGCCCCTCTCTCTGTCTCTGTCTCTCTCATTGTTTCTGCCCCTCTCTCTGTCTCTGTCTCTCTCTCTCATTGTCTCTGCCCCTCTCTCTGTCTCTGTCTCTCCCTCTCATTGTCTCTGCCCCTCTCTCTGTCTCTCTCTTTCATTGTCTCTGCCCCTCTCTCTGTCTCTGTCTCTCCCTCTCATCGTCTCTGCCCCTCTCTCTGTCTGTCTCTCTCTCATTGTGTCTGCCCCTCTCTCTGTCTGTCTCTCTCTCTCATTGTCTCTACCCCTCTCTCTGTCTGTCTCTCTCTCATTGTGTCTGCCCCTCTCTCTGTCTGTCTCTCCCTCTCATTGTCTCTACCCCTCTCTCTGTCTGTCTCTCTCTCTCATTGTCTCTACCCCTCTCTCTGTCTGTCTCTCTCTCATTGTCTCTGCCTCTCTCTCTGTCTGTCTCTCTCTCTCATTGTCTCTACCCCTCTCTCTGTCTCTGTCTCTTTCATTGTGTCTGCCCCTCTCTCTGTCTGTCTCTCCCTCTCAGGGAGGGTGAATTAAATTTTTTGTTTTGTTGTAAAGCTTATGACGATATTCGAGAAAAATGTGTTGTATTTAAAATAAATTTAGCAAAGAATGAAGATATTTTTGGAGTGCTTAATCTAAATCAGGAAACTTCACTACAGTCGCTTGCAAAATATATTGCCGAAGCGAATAACAAGCGAAGAAAAAAAACAACAATCATAAAATAGTATCAGGTGTTGCTCATTGTGAAAATTGGAATCTGTGTTGTCATTCTCATATGGAAAATATTCATGTTATACATTTATATATGTTTTTTGTTGTTATTTCTCACTACATGCCATTACTTTGAATGGATGGTCGAACTCCACTTTGTTGCACAGATTGATTGATTTCGTTTTGGCTTTGGTTTTCATCAATATTATTACTATTAATGCATGT
>NW_027468531.1:0-5000 GCF_041734735.1 Babylonia areolata
CAGTAGTAGTAGCAGCAGCAGCAGCAGCAATAGTGGTACTAGCAGTAGTAGAAGCAGCAGCAGCAGCAGTAGTGGTACTAGCAGTAGTAGTAGCAGCAGCAGCAGCAGCAATAGTGGTACTAGCAGTAGTAGTAGCAGCAGCAGCAGCAGCAGTAGTGGTACTAGCAGTAGTAGTAGCAGCAGCAGCAGCAGCAGTAGTGGTACTAGCAGTAGTAGTAGCAGCAGCAGCAGCAGCAATAGTGGTACTAGCAGTAGTAGTAGCAGCAGCAGCAGCAGCAGTAGTGGTACTAGCAGTAGTAGTAGTAGCAGCAGCAGCAGCAATAGTGGTACTAGCAGTAGTAGTAGCAGCAGCAGCAGCAGCAATAGTGGTACTAGCAGTAGTAGTAGCAGCAGCAGCAGCAGCAATAGTGGTACTAGCAGTAGTAGTAGCAGCAGCAGCAGCAGCAATAGTGGTACTAGCAGTAGTAGTAGCAGCAGCAGCAGCAGCAATAGTGGTACTAGCAGTAGTAGTAGCAGCAGCAGCAGCAGCAATAGTGGTACTAGCAGTAGTAGTAGCAGCAGCAGCAGCAGCAATAGTGGTACTAGCAGTAGTAGTAGCAGCAGCAGCAGCAGCAATAGTGGTACTAGCAGTAGTAGTAGCAGCAGCAGCAGCAGCAATAGTGGTACTAGCAGTAGTAGTAGCAGCAGCAGCAGCAGCAGCAATAGTGGTACTAGCAGTAGTAGTAGCAGCAGCAGCAGCAGCAATAGTGGTACTAGCAGTAGTAGTAGCAGCAGCAGCAGCAGCAATAGTGGTACTAGCAGTAGTAGTAGCAGTGGCTGAATTATCAACAACAACAGACAGACAGGAGCAGCAACAACAACACGAATAAAAAATAATGACAACAATAATAAGAAGAAGAAGCATAATAATACTACTAAATAATGATAATAATAATGATGACAATGAGCATAATGATGATAATGATAATGGTGATAACAACAACAACAACAACAACAAATTATTCATAACTCCCCCATATAATCGAAAAGCCCACAAGGCTTACACAAATACAGAATGAATGGAAAGTCTACATCACGATCACACACACACACACACACACACACACACACACACACACACACACACACACACACACACACACACACACACACTAACACACATTTTCGTTTTCGTTTTCGCTTCCACCTCCCTTCGCCCCTACACACAAGCCACCATAAAAGGCATACATATGGACGACCACACAAAGACCCACAAGAATCAAGAATCAAGAATATTTAATCCTTTCACCCCTTTTGGGAGATATTATATAACAGCAATAGTATTTCACACCGGAGTTAAACATAAACAATCAAAATAACATAACTATCAGAAACAGAATACAAACTATATGAAACACAACATAAATGATGATAGTATTTTTCTGGTATTAGACCTCAGGATAGATCAGACTACGTTGCTCATCTTTGCAATGTTACTAAAGTTTAACCAAAATTGTCTTGGCTGCATGAAATAAATTACACAGAAAGCCTCTTCCAACAAAAAAAAATCAAACAATTGTTGGATGGGATAGCATCATATCTAAAACATTACATTTTTCAACATTCTTTTTTTTTAAAATAAACATCTGTGACCATAGAACTTTCACTTTGACTCGGTTATCCAAACGTAAAAAGTGAGTTGATGTGATATTAGATCAAAATGTGATATTAGATCAAAAAGAAAAAGAAAAACTGAAGTACCTATAATAATTTTGCAGTTATTGAGCTTTATTTTTTGTCGGACATTTTCAATCGTTTCCATGGCAACTGGTGCATGAAGAGGGTGTTTTTATGTTTTTTTTTGTTTTTTTAAAATTTGTTTCTTTTTTACATTTTTGTGAATCCTGGGTGGTAACTAACAATATCCACCTACAGTAATAATCAGAATTTACAATAAAACTGTTTTGAAAATAGCTCCCATGTCTGACCTTAACAACTTCCAGGGAAGCATCCGAGGGTGCTTTGAGCTTGGTCACAATGGATAGGCATTCAGATACTAGGAACCTAAAATTATTATTTTTTTTATAATAAAAATAAATAAATAATAAAAAAACAAAAACAAAAAAGAACCTATTGGTTGAAGATATTAATTTGATAAGAAGTCACTTCCTTTATTGCCGGAAACGGAGTCAACATGACACAGAAACGGAGAAATAATGGGCGGTCCAAGAAGGGACGTGGACATGTGAAATTTGTGCGTTGCACTAACTGCGCACGCTGTGTGCCCCAAGGACAAGGCCATCAAGAAGTTTGTCATCAGGAACATCGTTGAAGCTGCGGCTGTGAGAGACATATCTGATGCCAGTGTTTATGAAGTGTATGCTCTTCCCAAGCTGTATGCCAAACTGCTCTACTGTGTGAGCTGCGCCATCCACTCCAAAGTAGTTCGCAACCGATCACGCGAAGCCAGGAAAGACCGCACTCCACCCATCCGCTTCCGCCTAGTTAGGGAAGGACAAGGTCCACGTGCGGGTGGCCAGGGAGGACAAGGAGGTGCTGGACCTCGTTAACATCATAGTCATGTTGTTAGAAGTAATAAATTGGGGTTGATGTCAAAAAAAAAAAAAAAAAAAAAAAGATAAGAAGAAACACTCCCCGCAACATACCCCTAATGCTCTGAGCACCACAACATCAAGGGGAGCCTATAAGGGTGCTTTCAGCGTGCCCACTGATACTAGGAACTTCAACCACCACACCACGGAGTTCTCTGGCATCAGTGAACTAACGGTGCCTCCATTTCTCCCTCCATCTGTGATCTTTAGGTCTAATTCTTTGGTGATTTAGTTTTTCTAGTTGTCCTCCCAATTAATGAGATAACTGGCAGAAGTGTGTTCTCAACACACCTCATGGTGAGCGCTGCTAAGTGCTACAACACCATAATATCAAGAGCACCTGGTTGTAACGATCCCGGGCCAGTCTGCATGAGGCGTTCAGCGCTAAGTCTGCTGAGAGAAGATTATTCCTGAGTACATGGACTTTACCTTAACATTATTCCTAAGTACCTTATTTATTTATTTACTTATTTATTATTATTATTATATTATTATTATTATTATTATTATTATTATTATTATTATTATTATTATTATTATTATTTTATTTTAATTTTTTAATTTTTTTTTATCACAACAGATTTCTCTGTGTGAAATTCTGGCTGCTCTCCCCAGGGACAGCGCATCGCTACACTACAGCGCCACCCCACCCCCTTCCTTTTTTTTCCTGCGTGCAGTTTTAATTGTTTGTTTTTTTTCCTATCAAAATGGATTTTTCTACAGAATTTTGCCAGGAACAACACTTTTGTTGCCGTGGGTTCTTTTACGTACGCTAAGTGCATGCTGCACACGGGACCTTGGTTTATCGTCTCATCCGAATGACTAGTGTCCAGACAACCACTTAAGGTCTAGTAGAGGGGGAGAAAATATTGGCGGCTGAGCCGTGATTCGAACCAGCGCGCTCAGATTCTCTCGCTTCCTAGGCGGACACGTTACTTCTGGGCCATCACTCCACATTTTTGTTGTGCATTATTATTTTTTTTTTAAGCTCCTGGCCTCATTTCAAACAAAACAAATACTCCGAGAGCTTCTATCTTATATTTGATTTTTTCAAGTCTCATGTGAACGATGCGTAACCTTGATGACATAAAACGGGCAAGGGCAGTTACTTATGAGTGAGTAATCGCATGTGAGGTGAGAAGGTGGGGGTGGAGGTAAAGTCAAATACATATACAACTGGAAATTAACAAATAATGAGGCCAGGAGATGAAATGATTAACTCTCTCCATACGAACGGCGAAAGAGACGACGTTAATAGCGTTTCAGCCCAATTACCATCATCAAAATATTGCAAGGGAAGGCTCTTATACTGAAGAGGTGAATGTTGACAAAGAATACTACAATTCTGACGACGGAAGCTAAAGGTTGGGTCATTGAGACACCCACTGGATATCCGAGGGGTCTGTGTTGAGGAGAAGAGAGGACTGGCCGTACTGAGTGAGTTAAAATGTAGTAAAGAGTGGTAACTCTCTCCATTCACAAGGTACACAACTTCAAGTCAGTGTTGCTTACGCTAACGATTCACTTAGCACACGGGTAAATAAAAGGTACATTGGAACAAACCAAGACAGCTGCAGTGTGCACATGTCAAATGCTCGGTATAAGAACAGGCCCGGCGCTTCCTTTTTGAGGAGGAAGAAGAAGAGGTCATCACTGGTGCCCTACGGTTTTGAGACTACGGGCTGAAGGAGGAGGAGGGGGAAGAAGAACAAGAAGACCTGGAGTGATTGTCGCAGTGGAAGCATCATGGAGCTTCTCCGCCTTCCTTGTGACAACAGTGGACAAGACCGGAGTGACCCATGGGCAACCTGCTGAGCAAATTCTCCTCTCTGCTGATTTTTTTGTTTTTTTTTCTTCTGTTTCCAGACAAACCTTTCAGAACTGGGACAATAGTGTTTTGATGTGGGTGGTGTTGAGATGAGCTTTTTCGTTTGTTTGTTTTTTGTTTATTTTGCACGCAGAAAGAGAGAGAGAGAGAGAGAGAGAGAGAGAGAGAGAGAGAGAGAGGACGACAACGATAATAACGATAACGATAACGAAGATAACGAAATTGTTTAATATGTGGATATGCGTGCATGCTACATCCAGCGCTAAGAGCAAAACAAAGAAAAAAAAATAACAGAGAGAGAGAAAAAAAGAGAGAGAGAGAAGAAGAAGAAGAAGAAGAAGAAGAAGAAGAAGAAGAAGAAGAAGAAGAAGAAGAAGAAGACGGAGGGAGAGAGAGAGAGAGAGAGAGAGAGAGAGAGAGAGAGAGAGAGAGAGAGAGAGAGAGAGAGAGAGAGAGAGAGAGAAAGAGAGAGAGAGAGAGAGAGAGAGAGAGAGAGAGAGAGAGAGAGAGAGAGATTCAAACGATTCAAAAGAGATTCAAAATCTTTGTTACTCAAGGATAAAGATTTTAGGCATTGCCTA
>NW_027468532.1:0-5000 GCF_041734735.1 Babylonia areolata
TCGAATCGTACAAAGGAATGGTCGAAAGACCCCCCCTCCTTCACCACATCCCTTAATCAGGCAACTTCCCAGTTTTGCCCTCTCATCAGCGTCACTACTTCCCCAATCCAAAACCCGTGGGTTTAGCCCGTCCCAACATCCTCCTTCCTAAACACACCCCCCCACCACCATTCACGTCAGTTATTCAGACCACGGCATAGTCAACTACTTCCTTTAACGCAGCGCAGCGAGCGCCCTCCACCCTCTTCCCCCTCCACTTGGTCAGCAGCCCAGTCAGCCACGTCGCAGCGAAGCGGACCGTGACCGACCCCAGCATATCTAATCCTCGCCGCCGGCCGTCCTTCTGTCAACGCCAACAGTGCACACTGGTGCTGCAACGCAGGAACCGTGGGTCATACGGTGCTCTGATACAGGTCCCATGGCACAACACTACTTCGCCCCTCTGTGCACCACCCTGCCTTCCACCCCGTCCACTCACCAACTCCACTTCTGTTGGTACAACTGGGGCCGCCTCCTGCTTTCTTCCCCCCAATTTGGTTATAATCTTTTGAAAAAACTTTTCAACCTATATATTCTTGTGTGTGTGTGTGTCTGTGTGTGTGTGTGTGTTCTTTCTGAACTTCGACTCTGTGTGAGTGTGTGTGTGTGTGTGGGGTGTGTGCTGTGTTGTTGTTTGCAAACAAGTGAAGTAAAAAAAAATGGAACCTGATTGTTGCTGTCGGGAACAACCCTGTGTTAAAGATCATTCCTCGTACCTTATAAAGATTGAATCAACCTGTACTTGGTGAAAACCTCCTCAGAGTGCTGCTTATGGCAAATACTGTGTAAAATATTCTTTATTACTTGACTCATAGTGACCTTCTACATTTGTGTTATTATTTCCCCCTTATTATTATTATTCTTATATCATATCTTATTTTATTGTTTTCTTTCATGCGACTGATTTCGTTATTGTTAACTCCCTTCGGTGCTACGGAACAATAACAAGCTGCAAAGTTGGGCGGAACGATTGTGTAACTCTTTAATCACTGTGTCACTCCTTTACTACTTTTACATATTATTGATGGGTGTGGGTTTTCCTGTTTGAGTTGGAGTGTGTACATCGTGTTTGTATTTTGACATTTTTATGTTGTTCCCTGTACGATGTATTGGAGCTGTCAGCTACTTTGTGTTTAAAAAATAAGCATCTGTTTTATTTTATTTTTGTCTTTTTTTTTCTTTTTTTTTATTCTTTTTTTGTTAATAATATTGCATCATAATACCACCAACCCCAACCATCCACATGTAAACGATGTCAGATTAATGGAAATCGTGTGCCGGTTGGCCTAGCCAAAGGGAATTGAATTGCTCACTTAAATGTCTACTCAATTTGTTCAACATATACACGATATATGTTTACTTTTGAATGGACCCCCTCATACATCCTCGTGTTGTGGACTCAGTGATGAAACGCGTCTTGACTCCGAATAACAATCGAAAGGCTGTCGATCCCATAACTATGACATAATCCGTCGGGTTGCAGTTCAGCAATGGAGTGTAACTGGACTTGCAATCTATATACACTATAGTATATCCCTTATGTCAAAAGGAGAAACTTGATTTTGAGAAACAACAATCGGTTGTGTGAATCTGGATTGAAAATGAACTTTTGATTGTTACCCCCCATTCTTCTTGGTTACCTTTAGAGATAACCCTGCATCGCCATATACTGGCCTTGATGACTTTGTGCATATGATGGATCAAGTTATAGTTGTAAACCGCATTCACACCTTACTGCTGGTGACTTAACTTATGTCCTATTAAAACCACCAACCAGCTGGCAGTTCTTCCATCACACTTTTTGGCTTACACCAATGATAAAAAATCCTACTAGAGTTACGTCACACTTCCTCTACCCTGTTGGGAATATCTATTCTTATAATCGAACAAATCGTTATCCGATACGTCTCGTCGCTTAACAAGAGCATCAGTGACCATTCTGTTATCGTTTTGACACTTTGATATTTTATACTCCCCTAATCACCAAGCTATGGTCATACAAACTATGCATATAGAGCTTTCAAAGACACTTCGACTTTATTGTTTTTTTTTCCTCGATCTAAGCTTTGCACACGTTCGATTTTGTCTTTGAAGTCCTCCTGACCCAATCGATAGCTCTTACGATACTCTTTTTGAAATATGTCTCTTAATAGATAGCATGCGCCCCATTTCGGAGGGGAAAAGAGTTAAATGTTCCCCATCTTCCGGATGGGCTCACACCCGAAATCTCAAAGCAAGGGATATAACCGCGTTTAGCCTTAACGCGAATAACAAAGAAGAAAAAAAGAGATAAGAAAAAATTTTTAGAACATTTACTCTGAGTCTATTTAAAAGACGAAAAACAACGCGAAAAGAAAAAAGCAAGCAGACTACAAAAAACAAAAGGAAACTATGCTAACAGATTCATTCGTGCTTCAAAACAAGCATCTTCAACAAATTGTTTACAATCCAACAGCAGATAACTTCTCACTGTGCGCAAGCAAATTAATGAAATTCTAACAAGTCTTCGTGTTAATAATTCAAAACAACACTCATACATGTAGCCTGATGAATTGCATCAATATTTCTAAACATAGCCTGACGTCAATACTTAATACTAAACGAATCACGGTCCGCGGAAAATCTATAATGTGCCCATCACTCTCTTTTAATGTTCTGTTACAGCATATTCTAGAACGAGAAGATTCCTGCAATATACCTCACTCTTGTCAGTCAATTGAAGTTGGTCTTCTCTTTTCCAGTCTAAGAAACAAAAAATCAATAGGACACTGATGGTATTAATGCTTCTCTATTAAAACTCGATCTCCCTTACATCGTTGTTCCCTTACATATATACAACTTGAGCATCGTACAGGTATTGATTCCACTGCTCTTAAGTCCTGCGAAGTTATTCCATTACCGAAGTCAAATGACACACGTTGATCTGAACAACTTTAGACTATTTCCGCTCTGTCAGTAGGTATTGAGTCGAAACACTCGAAAGACACATGTTCATAAACATTCTTATGCAATATCTGGAAAAAACATATAAACATTTTTCACATACTTTGCAGTCAGGTTTCCGTCATCGTCACTATGTCAAAACAGCGTTTAGTCCATCTGTGTTTCTTGGTGGTCTGGCAGCAAACCGCAAGGTGAAATCATAGGCGCTGTTTTTCTTGACTTAAAAGAAAGCTTTTTGATCTCGTGACCACGAAATTTACTCACGAATAAGGTCATTGTATATCAGAGACCCCAACTTCGCTGTTCCTTTTTCGAGTCATTCCATTACCGACAAGAACAAAACAAATGCTGGCTCTCAATGGTTAGTTTCTCTTCTACGGGAGCCATTAAATATGGCTGTTCCTCAAGGTTAAGTTTTAGGGGACCACTTCTATTTCTGCATATTTATCTATGATCTTCAAGTTGTCTTTATCTGACTCCAGAATCTCGTGTGACTTTTTGCAGATGTCAATTCCCTTAATTCCAGTGCTGCACAACGTTGCTCTGTTCTGAATTATCCTTCATACGGCTTAAATGAGTTTCTAAATGGTGCATAATTCAACTGTATGACACTTCATCCCCAATTAAATCTAAGTGTATGATTATCACGTCAAAGTCAAAAGCAACCTAGAAAATCCCCGTGTTCTAATCCTGAATGTCGTTGTGATACCTCCATTGTTCAAGTTCGCGAGGCACCGGTCTTGGGAGTCATAATTGATGAGTAATGAATTGGCAAGCTCACATTGATTCTGTCGTTAAAAGGTGGCGCAAGTGTCTGTTCTTTATCTCAATCAAGGCTCTGACCTTAAAATAAACGTGAAAGCTCGCAAAATGTCTCTTTCTCGCTCACTGTCTTTCTCACGTACAACTATGCATTACTGTGGTCTGGTTGCTGTGCGCTGATGTTCTTCTTAATAATACTCCCAATTCACTCCACAAGATGAGGTGCCAGATTTATTACAAGATCACTCACTGTCAAACGTTAGAAACTGCAAGCAGATTAAATTTCCTTCCACTTCATAACCTGCCTTGAATTCAACAAAGCATTACTCAGGTACAAAAACCACACATTAACTTTGCAACAGCAATATCTAAATCACCTGCTAACAGAGCTCATGCCGCATATCGGCTCTATCAAATATCTATTTTGCCACGTTACCGAATTGGATGTGTTCAAAAATTGTTTTGCATGTTAGGGTGCATCAATGTGGAAACTCCCACTTCCTTTGAAAATACAAAACAGGGCGTTCTCTTCCTATGTTCAAATCAAGTTGCTTAAAACATTCTTCACCCCTTTAACTGTAAATAACTCTGATATTGAATTACTGTTGGCAGTAACAAGGGGTCAGTTATGTCTTTTTATAGTTTCAGTCATTGTTGCTATTTTTGTTGTCTTTTCCTTGCTTTATCATTTCATCGTGTTTCTGTTTTGATCTTTTTTTTTTTTTTTTCTTTTGTTTTCTCTCGTCCTATTTCTCTATGAATGCATATTCTATTCATTTCGTTATATCATAATCGTGAATGTGTTCAAGTATAATATTGGTGTGGTGGGTGTCACTGTGAGTATGCTGCACTTGCCAAACATAGATTTCAGAGACAGTAAACAATACTGTACCTTTTAAAAACCCGGTTGTTTCTGGAACTTCTATATTGATGACATCTCTCTCTACTCTCTCCTCTCTCTCTCTCTCTTCTGTCTGTGTATCAACTGTCCTTTAATCTGTCAATATTTGTGTGTGTGCTTTGTGGGGGGGGGGGGGGGGGAGGCATGGGGGGGAGGTGGGGATTGCTTGTCTGTGTGTGTTGTGTGCGTGTTGTGTGTATGTATGTTGTGTGCGTCGCCTCGCGAGCGTCTGTCGTGTGTATGCATGTGTGTGCACCGGATGTGGGCCGTGTGTGTGGGGGCAGGGGGGGGAGGGGGGGGGGGGGGTGTTTTCTTCATTATTGTATTCATTTCTGCATGAAAAACTTTTTCCTTT
>NW_027468533.1:0-5000 GCF_041734735.1 Babylonia areolata
ACAAAATCCAATAAAAAAAAAACAACTAGACCTTTTTTTTTCCCCTCTCTCTCTTTCACAAAGGTAATGGCTGGGAGTGTTTGTCAGTTTTAATATCTCTAGAGTGTCTGGTAATGCGGTTATAAGCAGACTACTTAAATACCTTTTTTGCAAGGGAAAAATCTTCTTACAGGGACATGAAAAAAAAATAAAATAAAAACAACGTATATTGGACCGTTTTATCCCCCTCTCCCCCCCTCCCCCACCCCCCAATCCGGTTAACTCACTCAATATGGCCAGTCCTCTCTTCTCCCCTACACAGACCCCTCGGATGTCCGGTGGGTGTCTGAATGACCCAACCTTTAGCTTCCGTCGGTATTATTTGTCCACATTCACGTCTTCAGTATAAGAGCCTTCCGCTTTATATATTACACTCAAGTATGAACAGATACTAACATTTGACAATCTACTATTTTTGGATTAATTATAAACAGTATATTTTTGTGTGTGTGCAGATATCCCTGCAAAATATGTGACAAGATCGTCACCAACAGAGCACGGCACATGGTTGCCGTGCACAAAGTAGACATAATAAAAGCGAGAGGAATGCGTTATGATGATTTACAAACAAAACGAAAGGTAAATAGCTACCTTTTTTCTTTCATTTTTTTATATGTTATATATCTCTGTATATATATACACACATTTTTTATTATAATTTATTTTAATATATATTATTTGTTTTATTGTTTTAAACTAATTTTTGTTGTTGTTGTTGACAGAAGGTGCAATGTCCTCTATGTCAGAGGATGATAATCAACCTCGGAAGGCATTTGGAAAATGTGGAAAAAGTTGCCCGAGATTCCGAGCAATGGGAACAACTGATGAAACGTACAAGTAAGAAATATTTTATATAAAAAACAACAACATATGAACATATTCCTTTTTTAGTAAGAATGTTATTTTTATTTGATAAAAATGTTAGAATAATAAAAAAATTTAAAAAAAAGACTTTCAGATGTTTCTTGATGTTATTAATTTTTTTTATTCACGACTAGCTACGGCTAACACACATGTTTATATGATTACAGAACGAAACGGACCAGAGCAAGAAATTAGTTGTATCCCTGCTCAACATCCTCAAAGTAAGTCGTAGCTCATTTATTATTGTAGAAATAGTCTCTTAAAAAAACACCCAATCACAGACTCTCATTCCCATTCCTTGTCTCTGGTCTTTTTTTTTTCGTAACTCTCTCACTTACTGTTTAACTCACTCAGTACGGCCAGTCCTCTCTTCTACTCTACACAGACCCCTCGGATGTCCAGTGGGTGTCTGAATGACCCAGCCTTTAGCTTCCGTCGTCAGAATTGTGGTATTCTTTGTCAACATTCACCTCTTCAGTATAAGAGCCTTCCGCTTGCAATATTTTGATGATGGTAACTGGGATGAAACGCTGTTAACGTCGTCTCTTTCGCCGTTCGTATGGAGGGAGTTAAAGTGATGTTTGTATAAAAGAGTTTTTGTAAGCTTATAACACACACACACACACACACACACACACACACACACACACACACACAAAATTTAAAGACTCTTTTGTGTATTAAACATGTGGGTTTTTTTGTTACAGGACAAGTTTTAGAGGATTTTATTAAATTTCGACGAACATTTCAAGAAAGATCTTTGAACACAATAAAAAAAGAAATGACTTCCATCATGAGTTGTCTGCTGGCATTAAACAGGTCTGCAAATCTGGAGGTGATTTTTAAGGTAAGATTAGTTTTTACTAAAAAAAAAAAAATTTTTTTTAGGGGGAGGGGTTATTTTTTTTAACATGTACATAACCCATATGATTTTATTGTTTATAAAAAAAACTTATGTCTATGTGTTTTTTTTATGTTTAGATTCCTGACGACGACGACAGTCGTGCATCCGCAATTTTTATGACGATGATATTGATTCCCATGAAAACGATTCTCCAAAAAGAAGGCAACAGAGTTGCATCAAGCCAATACAACAAACTATTGGCTTTCAGTGTAAGGATATTTTTTTTTACAAATTATTTGTGGTTTTTTTTTATTTGTGATTTTTTAAATGTTTAATTGATGTTGGTGGAGGAAGGGGGTGGGGGGGAATTATTTTTTTAAGTAAGTTAAGTGTGTTAATACATAAAAAAAACACCAAAATAATGTAAATTCTTTTTATTTTTTAACGTTGTCTGAAAATCGTGTGTGCAGACTTTCTTAAAGTGGCTGTCGGAGGCAAAACATTTTTTTTTACAAAAAAATAACTTGGCCTCCGAAGTGCAGAATTTGCACACACATGTCAAGGCCGCAATGGTCCAATTCCGAGCATCAAAAAAAATGCGTGCTATTGCGATAAACACGGAGACGAGACGTAAGTACCCTACTACTCTACTTACATACATTTGTAATTTATAACTCATAAAATGTTTTTAATTTAAAGAAAAAAAAGAGACACACATATACAGAGGAATTTCAGTGTTTTCTTTATCTAAACACGTTTTTTTAATGTTAAATACAGGTCACTGTTATTTAAGATAGTTTATAAAACAACAAGTATACATAGTTTGTGCTGTACCAAAAAAAAAAAAAATTCAAACCCCCATTACAGTACAAAGTTTATAAAAAAAAAACCGTAAGAATTATTTTTGAAAATGTGAGTTAGAGGAAAGAGGTATAATTAATGTTTTTTAGAAAATATATTGTCATTAATTTGTGAATATTTTTTCTGTTTGATTATAGCAATGGACATACAAAATGATTTTGAAACAAAAAATCTTATGACATCCCTGGCCTGTGAGGACACATGGTCTGACAAGACTAAGGCCAGGGATGTCCTTATGACGCTGCTCGCGGTCGGAAGCATCTCACGGCTGGGAGCCATCCGCAATATGACCGTCGAGCAGCTTCATAACGCCAAAACTGTGGAAGAGGATGAAAACCTTTACCGCATTGATGTAAGTCTATTTGCTGAATATTTATTAATTAAAAAAAAAGAAATGTTTTTGTTATTGTTGGGTTTTTTTTTGTTGCATATGAACCTATGTGTTTGCAGTTATTTTTATGGCTTGATTTTTCAATGAAATTAAAACGTTTTGCTTTCTTTTTATTTAGGTCACCACTCATAAAACTATGAAGATTTATGGAGCGGCTGGAATATATTTATCTAAAGACCTGAAACCACACCTGCAGCGGTAAATATTGGGAGAGTTCTTTTTAACATTTTTTTTTCTGTTTTTGCATTTATAAAACTTTATTTATTGTTTATAGGCATGCAGAAAGTGTCAGAAAGAGAGATAAAAAAAAAGAGAAAAAACATACACGCACACGTACACGCACAACATAGAGACAGCAGTCAGAAACGTTTGTTTTTTTTTACATTTTCTGTAGTTTATTGCTTTGCTTTTTGACAACAGTTTGTTTTACTCCAGCTCGAAGTTCTCGGAAGGGGAAGTAACTCAATACAATCCCTCTACATTTGTTTGATTTTTATACTTTTGTAATTCCCCCCCCTCCCCCCCCCCCGCCCCCCCCCACCCCCTTCTTTTCCCAAATTTCATATTTCTTTTAGATACTAAATATTTTTTTTTGTTTCTGTTTTTTTTTTATCTTTGTTCAAGATACTTGGATGAGCGACCCGCAGAATCACCATGGGTTTTCTGCACATCAACAGGGAAACAAATCAGTTCTAGCCATGCAGCCTATGTGTTCAGAAAAATGACGCATACAACAGCAACACAAATGCGAAAAAGTGTAGCTGTTGCAGTAAGTAGTTATCCTCCTACGCATATATCTTTTTCTTTTTTTTTTTGCATAATTTTTATAAAGCTGTACTAACACACACAAAGTTGCATGTTAAGACCAAAATATAAAAAAAAATTTCAACATGGTTATCGTACTATTTTTTATTTTAATTTTGTATCATTTTTTTTTCTATTTTTGTATAGAGTGATTTGTTTTTACTATTTAAATCTATCTCATAGATTGTTGTTGTTGTTTTTTTTACCTTTTGTTATTGTTGTATGTTTGGTTACCTAAACTGGCTAAATGCTTTTGTTTTTTCTCCTCAGCATCGGGAGTCGCCGGCGGAGGTGCAGAACGCAATTTCAGAGGCCATGCTCCACAGCCTCATTGTACACAAAGAATCCTATGCTGGCAAAACACACCACAGCACGGTGTACAAGGGTCTGAGAGCTGTTGGAGCAGGTATGACCAAAAACAAAACAAAAAAAATAGATTTTTTTTTTTACAATTATAAACAGCTTTACTAGTTTGTTTGTTTAGGTTTCTTTTTTTTTTAAGTTTAAAAAGTGAAATTATTTAGTAGTGTGACCTACACATCATTTAAATAAAAATCTAATTAATATACACATACATACACAAAAACAGTGTTTTAATCCAGGTTCTTGTTGTTGTTGGGTTTTTTTTTGTCAGTGCAAACTCTGCAGGTCGTCGAAGAGGAGCCCGGGCCGTCGGGATTAAACCAGTCCTCAATGGACGACCAGCCCGGGCCGTCAGTAAACCAGTCCTCAATGGACGACCAGCCCGGGCCCTCGCAGACGCCTGTCTCACCTCCGCCGGCATCCGCTCGAAAACAGTCACCCGCTCCGGTGTCGAGTAAGTTTTTCCCTTCCAAAAAAAAAAGATTATTTTTTTCTCTATTAGTCCCTATATACCATGCTTATTTAATGAGTAATCTTTTTTTTTTCTTCTCCTTTTCTTTTTTTTTTTTTTGGAACCGATGTGTTGACACCAAAACTCTGTCAGTTGCTAATAATGACTGGTCAAAGGGACAAAACTCTTCAGCGATACCAGCAGTACGAATCCTGACATACTGTTTTTGTTACCGGACAAAGGGAAAAAAAAAAAAGGGGGGGGGGGGGGAGGGAAGGGGAATGAAAAAAAAAAAGCACTGTATGTGCATCATTGAAAACTTGTCTAAATGATATGTTTTTGTTTTCAGAATCCATGGGGACACTCCTCAGATTTCAAAAACC
>NW_027468535.1:0-2500 GCF_041734735.1 Babylonia areolata
CTTAGGAGAAAGGGCGAGAGCGGGATTCGAACCCACACCCTCACGGACTCTCTGTATTGGCAGCTGAGCGTCTTAACCATTTCGTTTGAAAGAGAGAGAGAGGGAAAACACTGCAATGCAAGCGAGTGCAATGGAATGCAATGATGGAGGCTCCCGTCGGACCGACGGATGAGTAGGCAGGCAGGCTTATCTGTCGGTGTGTGTCCTCATATGGGAGAAGAGGCCGATTCTGGATGCGCAGTACTTCCCACAGGTATTGCAAGGGAAAACGTATCCAGAAGTTGAGCCCTGCTTCGTTCGCTCACGCTTCCCCTTAATGGCCAGCGTTCTTTTGTTTTCAAACGTCTTTATGCCACTAGAACACAGCATCCTCCAGCGAGAGCGGTCAAGGGCATCAGTTTCCCAGGAAGCGATGTCTATGTCACAGGCTCTGAGGTTTGTCTTCAAGGTGTCCTTGAAGCGCTTGCAGGGTCTTCCAAGTTCGCGGTGGCCTTCCTTCAGCTGGCCATACAAGACCATCTTCGGGATCCTGCTGTCTGTCATGCTGACAACGTGTCCTGTCCAGCGTAGCTGACACTGGATCAGCAGGCTTTCGATGCTGGGCAGGCCGCTCCTCTCTCGGACCTGGAGGTTGGAGACCCTGTCTTGCCACTTTATGCCGAGGATATTTTGTAGGCATCTCTGGTGAAACTGCTCAAGTTGTTGAATGTGACGGCGATACGTCGCCCATGTTTCACAGCAGTACAACAAGGTGGTCAGCACAACAGCTGTGTAGGTTTTGATTTTGGAATGCAATGTGAAGCGACAAAAGAAACATTTGCATACGTTATTCCTCAGTCTGGGACTTTTACCTGCGTAAGGTGTTCGCCATTCAGTGAGACACCCATTCTCCGGAATGTGAGGGTGGTTGATGGTTGACGAAAGGTTGTATTCTAAGTTGTTGTCGTTTGTTTTTTCGTTTGATTTGTTGTTTTCCTTTGGTTTTACTTTTGTCTTATTTGTTTTGTTGTTGTTGTTTTAGATTTTGTTTTGTTTTGTTTGGCTGGTTCGGTTTATTTTGGTGGGAAGTCATAAAAAATTAAAGAGACACCCTCCCCCGCCCCACCTCCAAAAAACAAAAAACAAACCCAAAACAAAACAACAACAACATCACAACAACTTTTCACTTAACCGTATCAAATGAAGCTGGAACGAGGGAGGGGCGGGGGTTGGGCGTGAGAGGTTTGGTAGTGAGACAGGGAGGAGGACCCCACTCTATTCATCTCTCTCTGTCTCTCTCTGTCTCTCTGTCTCTCTCCCTCTCTCTCTCTCTCTCTCTCTCGCTTGTTCCTCCTCCTCTCTCTCTTGTTCTTTCTCTCTCCTTATCTCTCTCCCCTACTCTCTCTACCCCCCCCCCCCTCCCAAACAATCCTGAAAATTATAGAGGTATTTCCTTATTAAGCGTAATTAGTAAAGTTTTCACATCAATACTAAACAGGAGGTTGTACGAGTGGGCCGAAAGTGAAGGTAAAATCTCGGAAGAGCAAGCTGGTTTCAGAAAAAGTTACTCTACGATCGATCACATATTTACTCTCTGTAGCATTATCCAAAAATGTTTAAATGGAGCAAGGAAGAATAAGCTCTATATTGCTTTCATAGATTATCAGAAGGCTTTCGACTCAGTTGATCGAAATAGTCTATGGGCAGTGCTTAACAAGATAAGAACATCAATCAAAATGATCCGAATATTAAAAGCGATGTACAGTACAGTTCAGTCCTGTGTCCGATGGGGGCCATATGTTTCAAAATTTTTTGATTGTCCTGCAGGAGTAAAGCAAGGATGTTTGTTGTCTCCCTTGCTTTTCTCGCTTTTGATTTCAGAAGTCGCTGACGAGGTGACCAAGAATGGAAAACACGGTTTTCAGTTTTTGCCAGGCTTACAAGAAATATTTCTGTTATTGTTTGCAGATGATATTGTCTTGCTGTCATCGTCACCAGCAGGTTTACAAAATCAATTAGATAATCTTAACAAAGCATCTAAATCTCTTGGACTGACAGTAAATTTGAATAAAACAAAAATAATGGTTTGCAGAAAGGGTGGCCATCTGTCTAAAGCAGAAAAATGGTATTTCGATGGAGACGAAATTGAAGTTGTAAACAGTTATAAATATCTGGGTTTTATGCTGTCTACCAAGTTATCTTTCATTTCTGCACTTCAAGAGTTCGCTGGCAGGGAAAAGAGAGGGTGGTTGAAATTATGAGAACAATGTGGAGTCTTGGCAATATGGACAGAACCGTGTTTTTTAAACTCTTGATGCGCAGATAAAACCTATGCTATTATACGCATCTGAAATGTGGGGAATAATGCGCTTCAAAGCAGTTGAGTCTGTCCATTTGTTTGCTTGTAAAAGATTTTTGAGTGTCAGTCCCAAAACCCCAAATGTAATGATTTATGGTGATCTTGGTCGATATCCATTATACATTGATAGTTGCATCAGTACTTTGCGATACTGGTTTAAGC
>NW_027468536.1:0-5000 GCF_041734735.1 Babylonia areolata
ACAACACAATACAATACATCCAACACAACACAACACAATACAGCCAACACAACGCAATACAATACAGCCAACACAACGCAATACAATACAGCCAACACAACACAATACAATACAATACCGCCAACACAACACAACACAATACAGCCAACACAACACAATACAATACAGCCAACACAACGCAATACAATACAGCCAACACAACACAATACAATACAGCCAACACAACGCAATACAATACAGCCAACACAACACAACACAATACAATACAGCCAACACAACACAATACAATACATCCAACACAACACAATACAATACAATACCGCCAACACAATACAATACAATACAATACAATACAATACAGCCAACACAGTGCAACACAATACAATACATCCAACACAATACAATACATCCAACACAACACAATACAATACAGCCAACACAATACAATACGATACAGCCAACACAATACAATACAATACAATACATCCAACACAATACAATACAATACAGCCAACACAGTGCAACACAATACAGTACATCCAACACAGTGCAACACAATACAATACAGACAACACAGTGCAACACAATACAATACAGACAACACAGTGCAACACAATACAATACAATACAGACAACACAGTGCAACACAATACAATACAATACAATACAGACAACACAGTGCAACACAATACAATACAATACAATACAGACAACACAGTGCAACACAATACAATACAATACAATACAGACAACACAATACAATACAATACAATACAGCCAACACAGTGCAACACAATACAATACAATACAGACAACACAGTGCAACACAATACAATACAATACAGACAACACAGTGCAACACAATACAATACAATACAGCCAACACAGTGCAACACAATACAATACAATACAGACAACACAGTGCAACACAATACAATACAATACAATACAGACAACACAATACAATACAATACAGCCAACACAGTGCAACACAATACAATACAATACAGACAACACAGTGCAACACAATACAATACAATACAGACAACACAGTGCAACACAATACAATACAATACAGCCAACACAGTGCAACACAATACAATACAATACAGACAACACAGTGCAACACAATACAATACAATACAGACAACACAGTGCAACACAATACAATACAATACAGCCAACACAGTGCAACACAATACAATACAATACAGACAACACAGTGCAACACAATACAATACAATACAATACAGACAACACAATACAATACAATACAGCCAACACAGTGCAACACAATACAATACAATACAGACAACACAGTGCAACACAATACAATACAATACAGACAACACAGTGCAACACAATACAATACAATACAGCCAACACAGTGCAACACAATACAATACAATACAGACAACACAGTGCAACACAATACAATACAATACAGACAACACAGTGCAACACAATACAATACAATACAGCCAACACAGTGCAACACAATACAATACAATACAGACAACACAGTGCAACACAATACAATACAATACAGACAACACAGTGCAACACAATACAATACAATACAATACAGACAACACAATACAATACAATACAGCCAACACAGTGCAACACAATACAATACAATACAATACAGCCAACACAGTGCAACACAATACAATACAATACAGACAACACAGTGCAACACAATACAATACAATACAATACAGACAACACAATACAATACAATACAGCCAACACAATGCAACACAATACAATACAATACAATACAGCCAACACAATGCAACACAATACAATACAATACAGCCAACACAGTGCAACACAATACAATACAATACAATACAGACAACACAATACAATACAATACAATACAGACAACACAGTGCAACACAATACAATACAATACAATACAGACAACACAATACAATACAATACAATACAGCCAACACAGTGCAACACAATACAATACAATACAGCCAACACAGTGCAACACAATACAATACAATACAGACAACACAGTGCAACACAATACAATACAATACAATACAGACAACACAATACAATACAATACAATACAGCCAACACAGTGCAACACAATACAATACAATACAGACAACACAGTGCAACACAATACAATACAATACAATACAGACAACACAATACAATACAATACAGCCAACACAGTGCAACACAATACAATACAATACAATACAGACAACACAGTGCAACACAATACAATACAATACAGACAACACAGTGCAACACAATACAATACAATACAATACAGACAACACAATACAATACAATACAGCCAACACAATGCAACACAATACAATACAATACAGCCAACACAGTGCAACACAATACAATACAATACAATACAGCCAACACAGTGCAACACAATACAATACAATACAGACAACACAGTGCAACACAATACAATACAATACAATACAGACAACACAATACAATACAATACAGCCAACACAATGCAACACAATACAATACAATACAGCCAACACAGTGCAACACAATACAATACAATACAATACAGACAACACAATACAATACAATACAATACAGACAACACAATACAATACAATACAATACAGCCAACACAGTGCAACACAATACAATACAATACAGACAACACAATGCAACACAATACAATACAATACAGCCAACACAGTGCAACACAATACAATACAATACAATACAGACAACACAATACAATACAATACAATACAGCCAACACAGTGCAACACAATACAATACAATACAGACAACACAACACAATACAATACAGCCAACACAACGCAATACAATACAGCCAACACAACACAATACAATACAGCCAACACAACGCAATACAATACAGCCAACACAACGCAATACAATACAGCCAACACAACGCAATACAATACAATACCGCCAACACAATACAATACAATACAATACAATACAGCCAACACAGTGCAACACAATACAATACATCCAACACAATACAATACATCCAACACAACACAATACAATACAGCCAACACAATACAATACGATACAGCCAACACAATACAATACAATACAATACATCCAACACAATACAATACAATACAGCCAACACAGTGCAACACAATACAGTACATCCAACACAGTGCAACACAATACAATACAGACAACACAGTGCAACACAATACAATACAGACAACACAGTGCAACACAATACAATACAATACAGACAACACAGTGCAACACAATACAATACAATACAGACAACACAGTGCAACACAATACAATACAATACAATACAGACAACACAGTGCAATACAATACAATACAATACAGACAACACAGTGCAACACAATACAATACAATACAATACAGACAACACAATACAATACAATACAATACAGCCAACACAGTGCAACACAATACAATACAATACAGACAACACAGTGCAACACAATACAATACAATACAATACAGACAACACAATACAATACAATACAGCCAACACAGTGCAACACAATACAATACAATACAGACAACACAGTGCAACACAATACAATACAATACAGACAACACAGTGCAACACAATACAATACAATACAGCCAACACAGTGCAACACAATACAATACAATACAGACAACACAGTGCAACACAATACAATACAATACAGACAACACAGTGCAACACAATACAATACAATACAGACAACACAGTGCAACACAATACAATACAATACAATACAGACAACACAATACAATACAATACAATACAGCCAACACAGTGCAACACAATACAATACAATACAGACAACACAGTGCAACACAATACAATACAATACAGACAACACAGTGCAACACAATACAATACAATACAATACAGACAACACAATACAATACAATACAATACAGCCAACACAGTGCAACACAATACAATACAATACAGACAACACAGTGCAACACAATACAATACAATACAGCCAACACAGTGCAACACAATACAATACAATACAGACAACACAGTGCAACACAATACAATACAATACAGACAACACAGTGCAACACAATACAATACAATACAGACAACACAGTGCAACACAATACAATACAATACAATACAGACAACACAATACAATACAATACAGCCAACACAGTGCAACACAATACAATACAATACAATACAGCCAACACAGTGCAACACAATACAATACAATACAGACAACACAGTGCAACACAATACAATACAATACAGACAACACAATACAATACAATACAGCCAACACAATGCAACACAATACAATACAATACAATACAGCCAACACAATGCAACACAATACAATACAATACAGCCAACACAGTGCAACACAATACAATACAATACAATACAGACAACACAATACAATACAATACAATACAGACAACACAGTGCAACACAATACAATACAATACAGACAACACAATACAATACAATACAATACAATACAGCCAACACAGTGCAACACAATACAATACAATACAGCCAACACAGTGCAACACAATACAATACAATACAATACAGACAACACAATACAATACAATACAGACAACACAGTGCAACACAATACAATACAATACAATACAGACAACACAATACAATACAATACAATACAGCCAACACAGTGCAACACAATACAATACAATACAGACAACACAGTGCAACACAATACAATACAATACAATACAGACAACACAATACAATACAATACAGCCAACACAGTGCAACACAATACAATACAATACAATACAGACAACACAATACAATACAATACAGACAACACAATACAATACAATACAGACAACACAGTGCAACACAATACAATACAATACAGCCAACACAGTGCAACACAATACAATACAATACAGACAACACAGTGCAACACAATACAATACAATACAGACAACACAATACAATACAATACAGCCAACACAATGCAACACAATAC
>NW_027468537.1:0-5000 GCF_041734735.1 Babylonia areolata
CCCTTTGATCTTTTCTAACTTGTGATGGTCGATGCTGGCCAAGGCAATGGGGGCATCTGGCACTGCTTTGCTGTGCCCTGCTTTGCGCTTCCTGGAGGTGAATCCTGCACGAAGTTGTTCTGCAATGTCAGTGCGAAACATCAAGTGTTCATAGGTCTTGTTCACTGGGTCATGAAAAATCAACTATGCTTGAAACTGATTAAAGTGTGTGTGTAAGCACAACAAATATAGTATTGCAGGGAACCATACAGAGACTTGCTTTAATAAATGTTTAGGAGAAGTTGGATGAAAGGGGCTTTGCATTTACAATTCAAATTGCATCAGGTATTTTGCACGAGTTGTTGAAGATCAGCGTGTTAACTGCAAAAAAGGCGTCTGCTATCCAGCTCGTGTGTGAAAAAGTATTTGAAGCCATCTCAGCGCTTGGCTACATCTCCCCCCATCTTTTGAAATCCATCGTCTGCAATGGCTAATTAAAAGTATTTTTTGTGAGCAGACTTAGTGGAGCAAACAAGAATCATTGAGCAGGTAAAGGGAGATAATTTAGTTGATAACAAGATAGCAGAGTGAAATTTGGAGTGAACACAACATTCTTAGGAGCAATACCATACTTCTATGTTAAAAGTGGCATTTGCCAGGTGAAGTTATGTAGTTTGAACTTAGTCTAATACATCCTAACTTAGCTTTGAATAGTTTGATATTGAGAAGGGGCCCAAATCAGGTAAGTTGGAAAGCATTATTTTTTGTACCCGTCAGTCTGTATCAACACTGTCAGACATACATATAGAGTAGCATACATGTAAAACAGCATAGATCATAACAGCATGAATTATTTTAGCATGTTCATAGACACACTTTGCATTGCTAAGACCACGTGACAAGCTAGATTACATGTTAAGCAAGATATAATTTTAAAAAAATCAACCCATAAAATATGAATTTTGCAAAAATGACACGAAAATAAAGCGTTGCATAGGCCATATGACAATAATAAGTCATAGGAAAGGCAAGAACAGAAGAAGAAGAAGAAGAAGAAGAACCCATAAAACATGAATAATGCATTATGACTGTTCCTGCTGCAAAATGTTTATCATCAGTGCCAATACACTAGTTATGGTGCATGCGAGGTCAGTCATGCAGACCGTCTTGGTGCAGGGTCTGGTGGTAGTGAAGGCAGCTCTGGCGCAGCTAGCATGACGGAGACTCTGGATTTGGGCCTGGGCCTGACCAGTGGTGGGAATGGATCAAAAGGAGAGGTGGGAACAGATCAGAGTAAGGAGAGATGGGAATGGATCAGAGTAAGGAGAGGTGGGAACGGATCAGAAGGATGGGTGGGAATGGATCAGAGTAAGGAGAGGTGTGAATGGATCAGAGTAAGGAGAGGTGGGAATGGATCAGAAGGAGAGGTGGGAACGGATCAGAAGGATGGGTGGGAATGGATCAGAGTAAGGAGAGGTGGGAATGGATCAGAAGGAGGGGTGGGAACGGATCAGAAGGAGAGGTGGGAATGGATCAGAAGGATGGGTGGGAATGGGTCAGAGTAAGGAGAGGTGTGAATGGATCAGAGTAAGGAGAGGTGGGAATGGATCAGAGTAAGGAGAGGTGTGAATGGATCAGAGTAAGGAGAGGTGGGAATGGATCAGAGTAAGGAGAGACGGGAATGGATCAAAAGGAGAGGTGGGAATGGATCAGAGTAAGGAGAGGTGGGAATGGATCAGAAGGAGGGGTGGGAACGGATCAGAAGGATGGGTGGGAACGGATCAGAAAAAAAAGGAGAGGTGGGAATGGATCAACTGAATTATTAAGAAGAAAGAGAAGAGGAAGAAGAAAGAGAAGAAGGAAAAGAAGAACATGGCAAAGAAGCAACATGTATACTTGGTCGGGAGAAGTCAGTAAAAGTGGTAGGGGCAAGTGAAAAGACATTATCTTCAAAACAACAACTATACTGTTGCTGTTTTTGTCATCTTAAACAATATTCACAATTTTGGTACAACGATGATGATAATGATGATGAGGATGGGGATTAGAATTATGATGATGACAGTGATGATGGTGATGACTGTTGATGATGATGGTGATGATGATGCTGAGGATGATGATGAGGAGGAGGATGGTGATGATGCTGAAGATGACGGGGATGGTGATAACGGGAAAGCTGCAGCTGATGACGATAACATGGCGTTTCAAGTCGCAAGTTCAAGCTGGTCGTTCAAGGAATACGGAGCTGTTGATGAACAAAACAAAGGCGATGTGTTGGTTGATGTTGAAAGGTGTTCCCCTCGCACAGGACCAAGTCAGCCACTTCAACAAGGGCGTGCTGTTCAACATGGGGATCCGAGAAGCGTTGCTGTCGGACAACTTCACCTGCTTCATCTTCCACGACGCCGACATGGTTCCTCTCAATGACCACACTCTGTACCGTTGTGGACCACAGCCCATGCAGCTGTGTTCAGGCATCGACAAATACAAGAACAGGTTAGTGTGCTCTCTGGCTGGGATTATTATTTTTCTAAAACGAAACGTTTTACTGAATTGGGAACGTCTGCATACTGGGCCTGGTCGTTGACTGGCTCGTCGATGCTTCTCTATCGGTTTATCAATGTGTGAAGGGTATAATTATGAATGTGTGTGAGGGACAAAACATTGAATAACGCTTTTTTACCATTACTGAATTGAATGCACACACACAAAAACAAACAAACAATCTGCACTTTAATGGAGAAGATAGTTTTACATTCTTAATATGAGTTTCCTTTCGCGTATATTCCATTGGTATCTTGGTAAACGGAGAGAATCGTCACACACACACACACACACACACACACACACACACACACACACACACACACACACACACACACACATGCACAGACACATACATACATACATACATTCATACATACATTGTGACTGACATGTGACTGAAACCATCTGGACATAAGGTTGGGAAAACCTTTCTTGATGACAACTGATACCCGACACAAAATCCGACCAGCCACCTGGGTAGAGAGGTCAGCACCACTCCTTATTTCCCATCTGTTGAAGACTCACCACAACAGGATAGGAGTCAGCACCACTCCTTACTTCACATCTGTTGCACACTCTCACCACAACAGGGTAGGAGTCAGCACCACTTCTTACTTCACATCTGTTGCACACTCTCATGACAACAGGATAGGAGTCAGCACCACTCCTTACTTCACATCTGTTGCACACTCTCACCACAACAGGATAGGAGTCAGCACCACTTCTTACTTCACATCTGTTGCACACTCTCACCACAACAGGATAGGAGTCAGCACCACTTCTTACTTCACATCTGTTGCACACTCTCACCACAACAGGATAGGAGTCAGCACCACTTCTTACTTCACATCTGTTGCACACTCTCATGACAACAGGATAGGAGTCAGCACCACTTCTTACTTCACATCTGTTGCACACTCTCACCACAACAGGATAGGAGTCAGCACCACTTCTTACTTCACATCTGTTGCACACTCTCACCACAACAGGATAGGAGTCAGCACCACTTCTTACTTCACATCTGTTGCACACTCTCACCACAACAGGATAGGAGTCAGCACCACTTCTTACTGCACATCTGTTGCACACTCTCACCACAACAGGATAGGAATCAGCAGCACTCCTTACTTCAAATCTGTTGCACACTGTCAACAGCTATTGCAAAGGTAGATAGTCCAGTATCGAGCTGACACACTTACACAGTTCACCCCCCCAACCAACCTAATCCCATACAAAAGAATGGCTTGATCATCACAAGAAATTAATTTTCAACCAAACAAATTTTAGGATATTATAACGGGGTGAGCACTGTTAAACAGCGAGGGCAGACGCGTTTTCAAACTCTGCAAATTAATTGCTTGATTTAAGTAATTATCACCGATCCACCTGTGAAAATGCATCGGAGTTAACAAGCGGAACCACTGCCTCATCCCACGCAAAATTTTGAAGTTTTCACATCAAATCGACGATGTCTTTGAAGTAATTCTGTGTAAGACATGACGAGATCGCGAAGCAGAAAACGAAGACAGAAACAGACAACACTCTCAGTCAGACTCCAGTACATCTGGCACTCCAGCGAAGAACAGTGACTTGCCTGAGTCCAAGAGTGCCTTGAAGAAGCAGAAGACGACGATCAATACGCCGATCTCGCCAACTTTGGCAAAGTTTGTACACAGATCGAAGGAGCCGGAAGAAAAACCGGAGGTGCTAACTCTCGACCGTCGGAATCCGACCCGTCTGAAGCGGTTTTCTCCCAAGATGGTAGCTTCAAACAAGATCGGGGTGTGAGCAATAAAGACCTATTGCTCAAACTCTGCGCCAACGGGTCGGAAATCTCCAAGCTGTTGCGTACTGTCGAAGAATTGAGAGCTGCCCTGGTCACAGTACAGACGGAGAACGAGAAGCTGAGACAGGAAGTGGCGGAGGCCAGGAAGGGAGAGGAGCTGATGCAGTCCCAGATCAACGAAGCCAGGCAACTTGCAGAGCTGGCTGATCGTCGATGGGAGGACCTGTCGGCCTACACGCGAGGGAACAACATGCGGATCTATGGCGTGAAGGGGACCAACGGGACGGAGGAGACATTACACTATTTTCAGACAAACTTAAAGTGAAAGTGCGACGCGAGGACATTGAAGCCGTCCACAGACTTGGACCCAGGCAAAGACAACGCCCACCTGTCGGTTCCAGCAACGACACCCCTAACAGACGTCTTGTGTCACGACGGATTCGTGACTCTGTCTTATATGCGCGCAAAAATTTGAAAGGCTCCAGGACCGTGATTGTGGAAGATCTAACACTGAGAGCCTATTCTCTTTTGTGTACTGTCAGGGGGTGCGTGGGCCGAGTTCGGATCGCCGGTTCAACCTTCCCGTGGACCGCCTCAGCTATGCGTCGGCTTCGGTCGGTCGCGTCGGCTGGCATTCAACAGTCGACTCAGAACTGGTACGGACCAGGGGAATCCGACTGTCTAATTA
>NW_027468538.1:0-5000 GCF_041734735.1 Babylonia areolata
CACCTAAAAGTGCACCTGTACTTTTATTGTGGATGAAAATGCCTTTGTTTGAGTACAATATATGTGAGTGTACACCCACCCTTGTCGCTCACTCGCTCGACAAGATGGCATCTCCGTCAACATCGGCAAGTACTGTGGCTCAAAGTCGAATGCAAACTGATTCTATAGTGGATCTCCACTGTGCATACGCATTAGCCCATTCAATTGCTACAATTAGGAAGTGCCTATGGTTACAAAAGACGACACTTGTAAAATTTCTGGTATGTGAGAAAAACTCACCCCCTTTTTGTCAGTTGTGAAAAACATGGATTTTTTTCAAAATAGGATAAATCAGTCAATGATTAAGTGAGTGCTTTGAAGCTTTGATAAATGTTAGTCCATTCTATTTTTTATACTATCACAGAATTTTAGAGCTGTATGTAATTGCATTCTTTTTTTTCTTTTTTTTTGTGTGGATATTTTTCTTTTAATCAAACGGCTAGTACAGAGAGTATAATGAAGGAAGTCATTGGGCAGTATAGAATGAGTTAACGATCAGGAAATATTTGGGAGACTTACAACCTATTATTGGTATGACTGTGAAGATTTTTTCCCCTGCTATCTTTAAGCCAAATTTGGTATTGGCAGATGAAGTATTTCCAGAGAAAATGGCAATGTTGAAGTTTACCACGGACACACAGACATACAGACACCCCCCCTCACCCCCCCCCCCCACACACACACACACGCAGACAATCGAACACTGGGTCATTACATAGACTCACTTTGTGAGTAGAAAAAAAAGGTGCTTGTGTAGATTCTTTTTTAAAACCTGAAGAACACTTGAGTTTTTCTGAAGAATAGAGGTTGGGAGTTTCAGACATTTGGGCCAAAGACACAGATTGTTCTACCAGAGGCCCTTAAGGAGAAGTGAGGAAGTGTTAGAAAAGAATTGTCATGTGACCGAAGCATCCTTTGTACAGATTTCGAAGATCTGAAAGATCTGGTGGCTTATTGTTGTGATAAGAGACACTGAAATCAGAAACCAGCAATTTTCTAGTAGATTCTAGCTATCACAGGAAGCCAGCGAAGTGTTCTGAGCAGTGATGTTGCTCTCTTGCAAGTCAGAGTGCATGATTTTTAATGCGTTGATGTTTGTTTAGTTTGTTGTCAGGGAGACCAGCTAAAGAGAGTTATAACAGTCTAATCTGGATAGTATAAAAGAAACAGTGAGAGTAGCAGTGAAAAGGAAATAGCTGATGTTACTTTATCTATGTAACTGACAAAACGGAGAGCGGCACATGTGTTGGATATGCAAATTCATGGAGTGTTTTATCTAAATAGACGCCAAGGTTTCAAACACTGGGAGAATGGAATGTCACAGCCAGAGATAAACATAGGTGTAGAGGTGATCTGCTTAACCTTTCATTTTATGCCAATGGCAAATATCAATGTTTTATTCTCATTTGTCTGCAACATATTTTGATATATCCACTCAGCCACATCCTCAACTCTCTTTCAAACTACATGCAAGGGTTGGAAAGTCTAAGGGAAAACAGTCATGGAGCTGAAACTCATCTGCACAGAAATGGTAAAAATGACCTGATTGATGAATGATAGTGCTGAGTGGCTGTGCATACGTAGAAAATAAAACTGGACCCTGTGACATTCCTTGATTTAACCCATAACATCACTCGTCAAACCGTAACATCTTTATTTAACATCTCATAGATATCTATTCTTTTCCCCTTTCCCATGTAAGATAGCCCTTAGATGGCCGTAGTGGTCGGCGAGGTTCAAAGCACCATAATTTGATTTGATTTGATTTGAGATAGCCCTTGTTAATCAAACTTAATCATTGTTTTGAAAATCCATTGATGTTTTAGTTACTAATTAAGCTATTCGCAGTTTCCAATGAAAAGATGCTGCCTTGAAAAATCTAGACTATAAATGCACACCCTCAAAGTAATTAAGTAACAATTTAGAATTAACAAATACCAAAGAAATTCTTGAACACTATCATTGTTAACAATTGTAAGACTCTCCAGAAAAAGTTCTTTCCAAATCCAAAAAGTGAAGTGATAGTAAAAAAATTAGTATGTATCTGATTAAGGGAAAGGTAAACAGCCTCAAGACTCACTTGTGATACACATGTCCTTCAACAAAAGAATCTTGAACAAAATGGAAAAAAAACAAAGAAAAAAACAACAACAACAACAAGAGAGGCAAGGCCTTCAAGACTCACTTGTGATACACTTTAAAAAAAAATCTAATCATTAAAATGTGTTCTGTATTTGTTATTATAAAGCTTCGGGTTTAAAAAAGAAAAAGAAAAAAAAAAGCCCTAACCAGATTCGAACCCCGCGTGTTCGGGTGAGAAGAAACTGTCTTACCCATTACACTATCATGGCTCCTTAGCTGACGTTCTAAAATTTAATATTTGAACATTTTTAAAGGGCGATAAATCAATTGCGGTATTCGCAGTGAGAACGCTGTTTAAATCATATTATTCTGGTGTATCTTGGGCATTCAAAAAATCTTTAAGGGCAATAAAAAATTCTTTTTAAGTCCGCGGTAAAGGAGATGTGGCTATCGCAGCAATCACACTGCAACATTTAGCCGTTTTCTCTAGATCTAGATAGATGTACAAGTTTAGTTACACCCGCCGGGAATGTAGTACGACACGGTCGATTCAATTTCTCTTTTATGTTCATTCTAGTTTTATAGTTTTAAAGTTGATATGAAAATTTAGCATTTTGTTAAACTAATAACATGTAGAGCCAAGTACAAGTACTTCTAAACGTCATATGAAGTGAAAAGGACTTCATTTTGAGAAAAGTCAAGACTGGAAATTTTTTTCGTTTCATCAGTTCAAGGGTATTAACTCGCATGGTTTACAATTTTTAACTGTGAATTCCGACTGATTCTGGCGTCGTTCGCATTCGCGAACAATATGAGCACGTTCTTTGAATGTGTATAAATATGTGTACAGAACTGATTTTTGCCCATGACCTTCAGGGCTCAGCCAATAGATCTATAAAGTCCACTTGTCGTATTGATTTTAGTATGTTCCGAAAAAGACCTCTTGGGTGAATGAACACAGTGAAAGCACTGTTCACTGAGAGTTAAACACACAAGCTTTTTATGTATCGAGTATAATTTCAAAATGTAATGTTTAAGATGAGAAAGATCAGTTTAAAGCAAATTAAGTCCCCTAGCATTAATTACAGATTAATTTCCCTTCTTTACTATCCTTACCAAAACGTTTGCAAAATAAATAAAACTTCCATGCTTAGCAAAAGAAGTTCCTGTTTGAACAAAAAATAATAATAATGACTGCTCTTGTTGTGTCAGAATATCAGATCAAAGTGCCAAGTTTAGAGAATAAAAAAAAAATAAATATAACAGTAAATGCAGTTTGCATATAATTTGGCTTCTTTTTTATATATTTTTTTGTGCCCATCCCAGAGGTGCAATATTGTTTTAAACAAGATGATTGGAAAGAACTGAATTTTTCCTATTTTTATGCCTAATTTGGTGTCAACCGACAAAGTATTTGCATAGAAAATGTCAGTGTTAAAGTTTTCCACACACACACACACACACACACACACAGACAACCGAACACCGGGTTAAAACAGACTCACTTTGTTTACACAAGTGAGTCAACAAAAACCAGTAAAAAGACACACTGTGACCCTGACCTTTGACTTCTAAATTGACAAAGCATTGATGTCCTGGCCTAAACACATCACTATATGGTAATCCATGTTGGGGAAAAAAAAAAAAAAAAAAGCATGAAAAACCGAAGTCTTATCATTCTTTTATATTTTTCCAATAGGCCATATGATGACCTTGCTCTTGTTTTATTTCATAGGTTTTTATTTTCACCGTGACCAGTCATTGTGCCAAATTTGCTGAATATGATATAGAAGACCTCTCTCTTGCATGCAGAAGTGCTTCTGTCAATATCACATGCCATGTTGCGACTTTGACCTCTGATTTTAAAGTTCTTGAGGGATCATTCTGTATCCATAACCAGTCACAAGACCATGTTTGAATAAAATTGGGTGTAATATACAGTCTGTCAAACTTTTTCTACTTTGCCAAGTGATGACCCTGACCTTTGTCTGCTTACCATATCGTCATAAAGGGGATTATCTTGTTCAAACAATTGAGTCAGTTATTTTGATTCATCTTGCTTACTGTGATTTCAGTCTTAGAAATGCACAAAACAACTGCCACCACCACCAACACATCCAGAAATGCCACAGCATGCATCCTGACACTTTCATTTTATAATTTATGCAGCCAGTCCTCCACCAAAAAGGCAGTAAACACAAATGCACAAAAATTGCCCATCAACAAAATGTGTCTTGTTGCGTCAAGTAGAGTGTCATTGAGATATTTAGCTGCAATTATGACCACATTTTTGTTCAAAACAATGTCCATTTGCTTAGTATTTTAACTGGTTATTTTGTGTGACAGTTTGGAGAAGAGAAAGAAGAGTTAGAGCCCAGAGTGAAGGCAAAGTTGGATGAGCTGCTGACCAGTGTGTGGTTGACTGGGCAAGATGAAGCTTTCCACCAGATCTTCCATCTCATCATGAGTGAGAATGTTTCAGGTTAGTATACACAGTTCCTGATGCAAATTTATTGTAACCCTCTTGTATTCAGATTCTCTGAGGCCAAACTCCCCTAGATTTCGGATTTGTTTGGTGAGTTTAGCCTCAAAATGGGTATGTATGGTTCACGCTTCACCACAACCAAGAATAAACCTCTAGAGTCATGAAATTCGGCAGGTATGGTCATGAGGCTTTGTTCTGTCATGTGAACAAGATTCGGTGTGAAAGGTCGTGTCTCTGTCACCAAAATGTCACCAAATATGTCACATGCGATGATGACAATTCTAATACAGCACACCAACATGCAGTTATTCCATGCACATGCACGTTAATGTTGTGAAATGAAGCTGCGGCCTATTTGAGATGATCTGTCTCCTGTCTGCCAGTACAGTCCCCA
>NW_027468539.1:0-5000 GCF_041734735.1 Babylonia areolata
ATACTTATTTTGATTTTCCTTAAAACTGCATTTAGCAGTTGGCAATGTACAGATTGGGTGGTATTGCAAATGGCATTTCGTTCTACAAATTACAATTATTCGTAAATGTGATAGTAGTTGTAGAAAGTGCTTTAATTCATTTACACATACTTATACAAAGTGACATTGTAGGAAAGGAGTGAAGTCACATTTGCTAAGATTTCAGATGACATTTCAGCTTGAGAGTGAAGTATTGTGTGTTGCTGTTTCAGCTGGCGTATGGAAGCGTGAAGTTATTGAGAGGGGGTTTTGATGTGTTCTCTGGATTCATCATTGGTCAGAGAAATGAGAAAAAGTGGATAAAGTGAGTAGGTTTGGTCATGGTTAGTGTGTGTGTGTGTGTGTGTGTGTGTGTGTGTGTGTGTGCAAAAGAGAGCAAGAAATCTTTTGTCTTGGTGTAGTTTGCATGCATGTTTGTGAGTGTGAGTGTGTGTGCGTGTGCTTGTGCTTGTGCATGCGAGCGCATGTGTTGTGTGTGTGTGTGTGTATGCACATGACTGTAAAATTGGTATAATAATGTGCGTGTTGTGAATGGGTATAAGTATTCATGTGTGTGTTTTAGTTTAGTAATTAGTTTTTTTTTTACTTTCTTTTATTTTTGGCATATTGTTTTTTTCTTCCCTCTGGTTTTTTTTAATTTTTAATTTTTTAATTTTTTTTACATGGTTTGTTTCCTTCCTGTTTTTCTTCTTCAGTTTATGGTGATGCACTCTTCCCAGAGAGAGCAGTCTGAACTCTATGCAGAGAAATCTGCACATAAATGTTTAACACAATTTTGACAATATACGATATGATACGATACAATACGATATGATTAGATTCGATACAAAACAGTATGATGCACAATGCACAATATATATGTAGTGCAATACAAGGCAATGAAATGCAGTATGACACATCACGTGACAAAGCAACACAGTACAACACAGCACAGTGCCCTGCGGTACAACACTACAAACTACAATACAGTACAGTACTATGCAGTACAGTACTGTGGAGTACAGTGCACTACAATTCAGTACAACACTACACAGTGGAGTAGAGTATGGTACAGTACAATACAATACAACACAGTTGTACAGTTTGGTACAAAACAACATTACACTACAGAGTACAAAACTATACAGAACAATACAAAATCATTTCAACACTTTCCAGCACTACACATTGCAATATAGTAGAATACAACGGTACACAGAGCAATACAGTACTGTGCTGGTACAATACAGCAAAACACAGTACAATACAATTCAGTTCAACATTACAGTACAATACTGTACTGCACAGTACAATACAATTCAGTTCAATATTACACAGCACAATACAATACAATACAATACAATAATACAATACAATACAACACTACACAGAACAAGAGAGTGCTGTTCAGTACAATATTACACAACACTATACAGTACAATACTGTACTGCACAGTACAATACAATTCAGTTCAATATTGCACAGTATAATCAGTACAAGAGAACACTACACGGAACGAGAGAGTGCTGTTCAGTACAATATGACACACAACACTATACAGTACAATACTGTACTGCACAGTACAATACAATTCAGTTCAATAATACACAGTACAATACAGAACAATACAATACAATACAATACAATACAGTACAGTACAGTACAAGACAACACAACACAGAACAGCCGAGTGTTGTTTGGTATAATATGACACAACACTATACAATACAACAAAGTGTATTACAACACAACATGCAACTTTAGTTCACACCCTTTTAACGTGACATGCTGTCGACAGACATATCATCTTAAGGACAATGCTATGACACAACACTACACAGTACAACGAAGTATATTACAACACAGTAGTACAGCTTCAGTTCAGACCCTTTCAACCTGACATGCTCTCTACAGACGTATCATCTTCAGGACAATGCTACGACACTACACAGTGCAATGAAGTATGTTACAACACAGTGGTACAACTTTAGTTCAGACCCTTTCAACGTGACATGCTGTTGACAGACGTATCATCTTCAGCACAATGCTAAGACACTATAATTCACAGTGCAGCGAATTGAATTACAACACAGTAGTACAACTTTAGTTGAGACCCTTTCAACCTAACGTGCTGTCGACATGTGAATCATCTCAGGACAATGCTACGACACAACACTACACAGTGCAGTGAAGTATATTACAACACAGTAGTACAACTTTAGCTCAAGCTCTTTCAACGTGACGTGCTGTCGACAGACGAATCATCTTCCTGGAGACAGTAGCAGGTGTACCTGGCATGGTGGCGGCCATGATGCGTCACATGATGTCTCTTCGACGACTGCAGCGAGACTACGGCTGGATTCACACCCTTCTTGGTAATGTCTGTGTGTGTGTGTGTGTGTGTGTGTGTGTGTGTGTGTGAGGGGAGGGTGATTAGGGGTGTGTGTGGAAATGAAGCTGCTTTCGTGTGTTGCTTGCTTGTATGTGTTTTGCTTTAGATATGTAGCTTTTCGATCTTTTGGTCCAACCTTTATCATGTTGTGTGTGTGTGTGTGTGTGTGTGTTTACTGGACTTGGATATGGGCTGAGATATTGTGTTAGGTGAGTGACAAGCCAGTGGACACACAATTAATTTCCAAATGGATGAATAAAGATGTATTGTCCTTTGGGTCACTGCATTTTTATCTCTCTCTCTCTCTCTCTCTCTCTCTCTCTCTGTCTCTCTCTCTCTCTCTCTCTCTCTCTCTATATATATATATATATATATTTATTATATATATATATATATATATATATATATATATATATATATAATGTTATTTCTTTCTGTGTCTTATTCATACCACAATATATTGTTTAACAGGGTTAGACCTAGGCATAAAGTGCTTCAAAAATGCACATTGTTATTACTTTTTGAAATTATTTATTTGACATATATCTTCTTTCTTTTTATCTTTTTTTTTTGGTATGGAATTTGAAATATTGAATTCAACTTAGGTTTGGATTTTCTCTTGTAGACATGATTATGTATCTAAGTTAAAAAAAACACACCAAAAACTGTAATTTCTTGTGAAAGGACAAATGGGGCCCAGATGAAGGGCTTCTGTGCAAGCCACGTTTATTCCGCCAAGTGGGTATCAGCCAGAGTCGTTTCCCCTTAGCTGGTTGTCCCTACACAAAGCACTACTAAAGCATGCATCATACTACAACTCCCCTTTTTTTATGTGGGGTACTGCTTGTTTCCATCGAGATACAAGATGAAATTAAAAAATGATTTAAAAGGAGATTATGGAGTATGTACCACAAGTCCAACCGAATTTCTTTTGTGAGAGTCTCTTCACTTTTTTTTTTTTAAAATTTTTTATTTTATTTTAAAAATGTATTTATCTATTATTATTCACTTTTTTTTCTCAAGGCCTGACTAAGTGCATTTGGTTACACTGCTGGTCAGGCATCTGCTTGGCAGATGTGGTGTAACGTATATGGATTTGTCTGAACGCAGTGACGCCTCCTTGAGCTACTGAAACTGAAACTCACTTCTCTCCTCGCTCTACCCCCTTGTTGATCAAGTCTACTGAGTCGTAACAATATCAGTCAGTCAGCTCAGTTTACTTTCCTCAGACAGAGACAAGGAAATCTGGCTTGTGGCTTTTTTGTTTCTGTGTTTGTTTATTGAAAACAATATTACCACCCCCACGCCCCTAAAAAAAAAAAGTATTAATGAAAGAAAGAAAAAAATGTCTTGACTGGGTGAATTTCCAAGCATTGATGATAGAACATTGTGTTCTTTTCCTCAGAGGAGGCTGAAAACGAGAGGATGCACCTGATGACAGCTCTGCAGCTCAGACAGCCCTCGATGCTGTTCAGACTGGCCGTCATTGGTTCACAAGGTGAGGCGTGGTGCAGATACAGTTTTGAGATTCATCGTTCAATGACACTGTTTCATACATCAGGAGCACCCCCGAAAACGGAGTATGGCTGCTTACATGGCGGGGTAAAAAGTCATACACGTAAAAGCCCATTTGTGTACAAATGAGTGAACGTGGGAGTTGCAGCCCATGAATGAAGAAGAAGAAGAAGATATGTCGGGAAGAAGGTGGCAGAATGGTTAAGACGCTTATCTGCAAATACAGAGAGTCCATGAGGGTCAGAGTGAATACTTTACCCAAGGACTCTGCACCATGCTGAAACAGGGCCAGGAGCTGGTGGTGTTTGCAACAAAAGTTATACAAACGTAGGTGTAAATGAATTCCGGTTGGGGATACCATACACCAACAAGCATACACATACACACAAATAAACACACATACATGCATGCACACACACACATACACATACACACACACCACACACACACACACACACACACACACACACAGTTCTTGCAAAAGAACAGTTCATCCTGTGTGAATGTCATGGGTCTCTGGGTCCCATATCATTTCTGGGGAGAGGGAGGGAGTGGGGAGTCGCATACAAACCCGAGGCTGGCTTCATGAAACATGGCATCAGAAAGGACACACATTTGAGGCTGAGTTTGAAAATAGTGGGTAAGTAATCAACGCACTTATTTGTGTTTAATATATTTTATTCTTTATGAAGTATGCATCTGTGACACCCGCAGAGTCAGAACAGGAGTTGTTATGTGTAAGATGTGTTTGTTTGTGTTAATATATTTTATTCTTTATGAAATATGCGTCTGTGACACCCGCAGAGTCAGAACAGGAGTTGTAATGTGTAAGATGTGTTTATTTGTCCTAATATATTTTATTCTTTAGGAAGTGTGAGTCTGGGAGACCCATATAGTCAGAATAGGAGTTGATATGTGGTAAAGATGTGTTTATCTATTTCATTTAATTTATTTTTTTTTTTTTTTTTTTCTCAAGGCCTGACTAAGCGCGTAGGGTTACGCTGCTGGTCAGGCATCTGCTTGGCAGATGTGGTGTAGCGTATATGGATTTGACCGAACACAGTGACGCCTCCT
>NW_027468540.1:0-5000 GCF_041734735.1 Babylonia areolata
CTCTATTGTAAAGATCATATTAAATGTCATAGAAAAGGAATGTCACTTCCAGTACTTTGTATAAAATGCAACCTTTATGTACGTACGAAGTATGTTATTTGTTGTAAATGTAAGCATAAAAAAGAGAAGCCTCCTCCCATGGAGAAAAAGATTGATCCTATACCCGGTTGTGGAGAACATTCAAGCGACTCTGAGGGTTATATTTCTGATGATGATGATGACGATGATGAAATTGACCCTTTTGAAACTTATTCAAGAGGGTATATTCCACCCTTTGGTGGAGTAATCATTGGATTCAGAGATTGATCAACTTGTAAAAAAAATCCTATTAGAGAAAAAAATATAATAGTATATATAGAGAGAAAAATGGTGCAACGATATTCTGAAAAATATTACCGTGATCTCGCTTCAAGAAAAGAGATTCCTAATCATGAATCTATGAATAAAACTGAGTTGATTAAAGCACTGGGGTTTGATGCTTTGGAGGGGGAGACCAATGCTACGCTTAAAGATATTGCACGAAAGCTCAAAATTCGTGGTTTTAGTAGAATGAAAAAAGATGAACTTATTAAAAATATACGTCAACTACAACATAAAGCTGAATCCACGGAGGAGTTTGGTAGTATTATTAAAAATTATAAACTTGCGGCTCTTCCAAATGAAATAGATCCGCTTTCGTTTATGATGAGTAAAGTGGACACTATTAACCAAAGAGCTATTCCACTGACCAAACAAAATATTGTTTTAACGGTGGAGTTTGGTCAAATTAAAAATAATGATACTACTGTAGCTGTATTTCGATCGGAATATCAAAGTATTATTGATGTTGTTGATGATCAAGATATTGAAAAACAAATAAAACAGATTTTGTTAAAAATAGAAAATTTTACAAATGAAGGTTCAGGATGGTTCATTAAAAGAATCTTTAGTTTATGGGTGAATAGAGTTTCTATTACATCTCCAGGATCCTTTATTGAATCACCACAGTGGTTAAAAAATAAAAGAGCTGTGATTAATATTAAAAATAAAGATGATCAATGTATAAGACATTGTTTACGTGCACACAAGTTTCCAGCAAAAGCGAATTCTAATTTAACTTATTCCTATCCTTCTGATGATGGGTTTAATTTTGAAAATATTGACTTTCCTACACCAATAAAACAAATTACAAGGATCGAGACTCAAAATAATATTGCTATTAATGTATACTATTTAAAAAATAAAACGATTGAACGCGCAAGAATATCAAAACAACCCACCAACATGGAGCGTATTAAACTTCTTATTATAGAAAATGAAAATGGTGGACAACATTATACTTATATTAAGAATTTTAACAGACTACTGAGTAATACAAACAAACACAAAGCAGCCATGTACTTTTGTGAGTATTGCTTGACAGGTACAACATCATCAGAACTTTTAGAAGAACATATTAAGCGATGCGCGCAGATCAACCACAAGAACTATTCTCGCGTTGAGATGCCATCGGAGAAGACAAAAATGATCAAATTTACCAATTTTCAAAAACAAATGCAAGTTAGTGATGTGATATATGCTGATTTTGAGGCGATTTGTAAAGAAATAAAAGACGATTCCCATTCGAATAATACCATCAAAGAAAGCGAACACATCATCTCGTCATACGGGTTTGTGCATGTTAGGTCTGATGGAAGGGCATACAAACCGCAACTATTTCGTGGTGAGAATGCGGTCAGTCATTTTCTCGAAAAACTTCAAAGAATATATTATCATACTGTCAAGGAATTGAAAAAACCAGTTCCAATAAAGATGACCAAAAAAGATAACGAATCGTTTGAAAACGAACGAGTTTGTTGGATATGTAGAGGGGAACTACTCGCAAATGATAAAGTAAGAGATCATGACCATATCACAGGGAACTATAGAGGTGCCGCGCATGCATCGTGTAATCTTAAATTGAGAATAAAACCCGACGAATTTGTGTTGCCGATATTATTTCACAACCTCAAAGGTTACGACTCTCACGCGATCATTTCGGAGCTCGCGAACAAAGGTGGTGGTAGAATTACGTGTATCGCGAATAATAAAGAGAAGTACATCACATTCAGTTGGGGAAGGTTGAAGTTTTTAGATAGTTTCGCATTCCTGAGTTCGAGTCTCGACCAGCTTGCGAAGAACCTTCCGGATGATAAGAAGTTTTTAACGCGCAAACATTTCACAGATGAGGAGGAGTTCAAGCTCGTTACGAGAAAAGGAGTCTTTCCGTACGAATATATTACCGATTGGAGTAAATACGAAGATACGAAACTACCAAAGAAAAGTCATTTCTTTAGTAAACTTAACAACACGGATATATCAGAAAGTGACCACGAGCATGCCAAGAATGTGTGGAAGAAGTTTAAATGTAAGAATCTAGGTGATTATAACGATCTGTACTTAGTCACTGATGTGTTGTTACTTGCCGATGTGTTCCAGAATTTTAGAAATACGTGTTTGCGAACTCATAATCTCGATCCTGTTCATTATTACACGCTTCCCGGAATGTCTTGGGATGCTTTACTCAAGAGTACGGGAATAGAACTCGAACTGTTGACGGATATCGAACAATATAACATGATAGAGGCGGGAATACGCGGTGGAATCAGTATGACTGTAAGAAGATACGCGGAGGCTAATAACAAGTATATGAAAGATTACAGACCTGAAAAAACGGATTCGTATATCATGTATCTCGACGCGAACAACTTGTATGGTTGGGCGATGTTACAAGCTTTACCCACGGGTGGATTTATCTGGGATAACGATGCTAATCTCGAAAAGATTCTAAATCACCCCGACGATGATGAGACGGGATATATTGTGGAGTGTGATATCGAGTACCCTGAGGAATTACACGACGAACATAACGATTATCCCCTAGCTCCTGAGAAAATAGAAATAAAACTCGAAAACCTCTCACCCTATCAACGACGCCTTCGTGAAAAACTCGAGATGCGCGGAAAGGAAACGAGAAAATTAGTTCCGAATCTATGGAATAAGGTTGGTTATGTCGTTCACTATAGAAATCTCAAGCTATACACGCAACTTGGCATGAAAGTAACTAAAATCACAAAAGTGTTAAAGTTTAATCAAAGTCCCTGGATGGCGCCCTATATATTGATGAACACCAAACTGAGACAAGCCGCTACTAACGATGCCGATAAAGATCTGTATAAATTAATGAACAACTCGGTATTTGGTAAAACTATGGAAAATATCAGAATGAGAACGAATATCAAATTATTCAAGTTAGATGAAGAGGACAAGGCACGCAAACTAATAAACAAACCGGCTTATGTCGATCATATGATCATCAACGAGAAACTTCTAGCGATTCACTACAAAAAAAATAAGCTTGTGCTCAATAAACCTATCTATATCGGGATGGCCATTCTCGACCTATCAAAGTATCTCATGTATGATTTGTATTACAACCACTACAAGAAAAAATATGGATGCAGGTTGTTATATACTGATACCGATTCATTCATTCTCCACGTAGAATGCGAGGATTTTATCGCTTGTATGGATGATAATGTACATGACCGCAGTAATTTTCCAAAAGATCATCCATTGTATGATAAATCGATAGAGAAAGTGCCAGGATACATGAAAAGTGAGCTCGGATGTAAACCGATCCGACAATTCTGCGGCTTGCGCTCAAAGATGTATTCGGTTGTAGCGGATGATGGATCAGTTATCAAGAAAGCCAAGGGCATAAAAAAATGTGTGGTGAAGGATGAAATTGAACCCGATATGTATAAGGAGTGTATTGATCGATCTGTTCAATTTACTAATAGTATGAGAACGTTCAGATCGTATAAGCACAAGATGTACACGATCAAGCAAATGAAGACATCACTCTCACCGTACGATTCCAAACGCTATTGGCTAGATGACGGTATTACATCTTACGCCTATGGGCACTATGGTATTTCTGTATCGTGAGGAACAACCATAAGCTCTTCGTGTACAAACCCTCTGGATGGGCCATTTTGTAAATAATAAAGAATAGGATCGCCGGGCATCATACGCTTAATATTATAAACTTTAAGAGACCAAACGGGATCCGTTGCTCGTTTGCGAGCTCCACCCTCGAGCTCACCGGGCTCATACAAGTACCGAACTTGCGCATCAGGCGGTAACTCTCCTTTATCATCTTTAGTCGGTGCAGAGGATTCGGCTTCTACCGATTTGGCCTTTATTGCGACCGACGGTTTCTTACCAATAAGTCTCGTCACCTCATTATTCAATGCAGCCACAACAGCCGGTAATCTAGTGACCCATTCTGTTGATCGATTCGGCGATTTCATTTCAGCCACATATTGATGACTAAACAATCGTTCTGCCAGCGTACGATTAAATCTTTCTACAATAGCCTGGCTTCTGTGTGTCTTTCCACGCCTTACTTTTTTTAAAATTTTGTTCACAGCACCCATAAACTCTCGGCCAGGATCTACCTGAAGAAGTTTGGGCAACTTCAAAGGGCTACGGTCATAAATACGTAAAAAAGCGGCCGCCACTTCGACGCTGTCTTTCGTTGTTAGGGGTTCGGCTTCTTTATATCGACTTGCAACATCAACGACAGTCAGCGCATACTTATACGTCTTACGCCTGATTCTGTCATAGGGTAAAAATAAAAGGTCAGCCTGATGAACCTCATTTGGGATAGTAATATCAAATTTTGCTCTCAGAATATACTTTGGAGGGGGTAGATAAATTTGCCATATAGCTTGTTTTTGTAACCATTTTCTAGCCTCATCCTCAGACACCTTGGCTGCTTTCGCGAGTTTTTTAATCGCCGAATAACCCTTCCAATAACCGCTTGGGCTGTAATAGATCTTTTCCATTTTATTTAAGAAAGTAAATGTTTAATATTTTGAAATCGCAACGCCAAAAATGACCATGGTCATGATAATAAATACGTATTCTCGATCTTTTTGTCCCTCTGAGGGTGTATAAAAATCTGAAAGTTGGGG
>NW_027468541.1:0-5000 GCF_041734735.1 Babylonia areolata
TCCCCCCCCCCCCCCCCCCCCCCGTCTCTCTCTCTGTCTCTCTGTTTGTCTCTCTCCTCCACCCCTCTCTCTCTCCCTCTCTGTCTCTCTCCTCCACCCCCCCCCCCCCCCCCGTCTCTCTCTGTCTCTGTCTGTCTCTCTCCTCCACCCCTCTCTCTCTCCCTCTCTGTCTCTCTCCTCCACCCCCCTAGTCTCTCTCTGTCTCTCTGTCTGTCTCTCTCCTCCACCCCTCTCTCTCTCCCTCTCTGTCTCTCTCCTCCACCCCCCTAGTCTCTCTCCCTCTCCCTCCTCTCTCTCTCTCTCTCTCCTTGGTGTGTTGATGTAGACGTATATATGTGCGAGTGTGCCGGGGTGCGTGTGTGCGTTCATGCGTACATGCAGGCGTGTATGTATGTATGGCAAAAAAGAGAAGTAAAATTCTAGAGAAACCTGATTCGATAGTTCTTACCTTATCAGTTGGCAAGCGGAAGGGCAGGGCTGAGCAGTACTTGCCTGAAAGGTTTAACCCCTTCACTGCTGTTGAAAAGTATGCTGGTCATTGGATATCGGTGACCCTGATTATCACACAGAACTTACAGGCCAGGACGCCGTTCCCAGTTTATGTTTGAACCTCTTCCTTGTGGAATGATATCATCTAACTTCAGCAACACCAACTGCATCGTTGAAATGTAAAAAGCTGGACATGCAGTTGAAACTGGTCTCATTTCATCAAGGTTAAGCAGTCAAAGGTTTAAAGGTTTCGTGCCATTGTCTGTCTAAAGACCTAAAAGTTTCTGCTAAACACACTTGCCAGTTAGTACCAATTTGTACATGTATTGCAACTGCCAAACGTGTTAAGTTGTCATGCCGATATAGTGATGAGTATTGTGTGTAAACTGGAACTGCTACGGTGGTGGTGATGCTGTTTAAAAGAAAATATCACCCTCCATGCAAAGAAATAAACCTCGCTGTCAAACAGTTTTGCCGCATATGTGAGGAGGGGTGCACGTGAGAAGACGTCAGACCGGCAAAAGGTTAACGTGAAATGACTGGCTGGTCCATTTTGTGGCGGGTGGAGCGGTGTGACAGTATCAGTGAGCTAACTGTCCAACACGTGCACACGGCCCCTGGAGGGAAGACATGCGTGAAACGACCTCCACAGACATCTGTCACGGCCAGGAAAAGTGGGCGAAGACGAGCGGGTGGGTGGGTGGGGTAGGGTGGTGGTGGTGGGAGGTTAGTGAATTTGATTCAGCGACTTCTGTGATTATGCTCTGTCAGGTGGACGGAGAATGATAGGAAAATGAGCACCCTGTGCGATCAGCTGAAAGGAAGAAGACTAGGCGCAAGTCCATTGGACATGAGAGAGAGACAGACAGAGAGAGAGAGAGAGATCATAAAAAGCGCCACTGAAACATGTAGGCCTATCAGAGGGAGAGAGCTTCGTTTATGAAATAAAGCGGTACTATGTTGGAAGGAACAAACCAATTAATCCAACATCGCTTGCTATATCTGTGATTGGGGGTCGGGCGGGGGGGTGGGGGTGGGGTCGGGAGGGGGGGTTCGGCGTTGGGGGGGGGGGATGGAGAGGGCGGTGACACAACTAAGAACTCTAGTTTACCTACCAGCTGTTGTTACTTTGAAGCTATTCAGCAATACTTAGCACCCAGTCCAATGTCACATGATATTTGTTAGACCGAAGGAAAGTAACTGAAATAATACTCGTGACCGGCTATGTGCAAAATTCAGCGTTTTGTTCATTGTGAGGCAGAAATTAAGGTCGTCAAGATATCAAGAATACAACCGTAATATTACAAGATTTGTTGAAGAGACAGGCGGAAACCGTACCAGGACTCGGTATGCAATGCCATAATAATATTGTGGAGGAGAGTGGGGACAAATTAGAGTTTTGTTTTTGTTGCCATTTCTGAACCGTTCCAGTGGCATCACTAACACGCCGTTCATTCCGAGTACCCCACCCCCCACCCCCCTATCTCCCACCTTCCCCACACAGTCACACCCAGGCTGTCTGTCGCTGTCCCAGCCTTTTACGTGCATGGCCCTTTTCCTGTCACGTGGGCAACCATGCATTAAACCATGCATTCGCAGCAAGATCTAGATCCGCCAACACCACTCTTTCCATGCGTCATCTGCGTCCTCTTCGTGGCATCACTTCTGTCTCTGCAGCACACATGTCGTCTGTTTTCTTCCGTCTCTGCGACAAACGTGTCGTCCACTCTTTCCGTCTCTACAACACACATTTTGTCCACTCTTTCCATCTCTACAACACACATTTTGTCCACTCTTTCCATCTCTACAACACACACCTCGTCCACTCTTTCCATCTCTACAACACACACCTCGTCCGCTCTTTCCATCTCTACAACACACACCTCGCCCACTCTTTCCATCTCTAAAGCACACATCTCGCCCACTCGCCCATTCTTTCCATCTCTAAAACACACACCTCGCCCATTCTTTCCATCTCTACAACACACATCTCGCCCATTCTTTCCATCTCTACAACACACACCTCGCCCATTCTTTCCATCTCTACAACACACATCTCGCCCACTCTTTCCATCTCTACAATTTCTTCCACTCTTTCCATCTCTACAACACATACCTCGCCCACTCTTTCCATCTCTACAACACATACCTCGCCCACTCTTTCCATCTCTACAACACATACCTCGCCCACTCTTTCCATCTCTACAACAAACACCTCGTCCACTCGTTCTGTTTCTGCAACAAACATTCATCCTGTCAGTGCCAGCTGTCTACCATGATCCATCAATATCGTCTCCAGGACATGTACCAAGGACCACTCTGAACGGTTCTGAGTCACGCTTGTGGTCTTCAGCAGTGAGTATTACGAGTCATCACACACACACACACACACACACACACACACACACACACACACTATATATATATATATATATATATATATATATATATATATATATATATATATATATATATATATATAAACACTAAATAATACATATAGCGTTGCCTGAGTGAGCTGAACCTCAGCGAAATGTTGGAACATCATATTATACTATATGTATATACATGTATATATATACGTGTGTGTGCGTGCGTGTGTGTATTTGTGTGTGTGCGCGCGCATGCGTGTGTGTAGTAGTAGTTGTTGTCTTCAGTTTAACGTCTTCCACTTTAAGTGATATTAGACGGAATGCGTGCGTGTGTGTGTGTGTGTGTGTGTGTGTGTGTGTGTGTGTGTGTGTGCAGTACATTACCCACCATGCTCCCTTCTGACAATACACTGTCAGTCGAGGAGCCAGACTGGGTGTGTGTCGATTCCACATTCATTGGTAATTAAGTGATATCTTAAAAGTACAAGATTAGATGCCCATGCTTATATGCCCCCCCCCTCCCCCCCCCCCCCCCCCCCCCCCCCCACACACACACACACACACCAAACCATGACATACGTTTTGTTTCTTAAAAGTGAACAAATCTGTCGCCACTCTTACTCTTTTGTAGTGTAAGTGTTTTGTTCTTGTTGTTTTCATCCTTGTTCATGCTTGCTCTTATTATTGTTCTTGTTATCCAGGTTGTCATCGTCATTGTTACTGTTCTTGCAGTTGTTCTTGCTATTGTTGCTGGTGTTGCTACTACCGCTGTTGTCGTCTTGTTGTTGCTATTGTTGTTGGTGTTGCTACTACCGCTTGTTGTTGCTATTGTTGCTGGTGTTGCTACTACCGCTGTTGTCGTCTTGTTGCTATTGTTGCTGTGTGTTGCTACCTCTCTGTCGTCGTCTTGTTGTTGCTATTGTTGCTGGTGTTGCTACCTCTCTGTCGTCGTCTTGTTGTTGCTATTGTTGCTGGTGTTGCTACTACCGCTGTTGTCGTCTTGTTGCTATTGTTGCTGTGTGTTGCTACCTCTCTGTCGTCGTCTTGTTGTTGCTATTGTTGCTGGTGTTGCTACCTCTCTGTCGTCGTCTTGTTGCTATTGTTGCTGGTGTTGCTACCTCTCTGTCGTCGTCTTGTTGTTGCTATTGTTGCTGGTGTTGCTACCTCTCTGTCGTCGTCTTGTTGTTGCTATTGTTGCTGGTGATGCTACTACTCTGTCGTCGTCGTGTTGCTATTGTTGCTGGTGTTGCTGCTGCTACTGTCGTCATCTTGTTGCTGTTGTTGTAGTCGCTCTTTGTCACCACAATCGTCACAAAAGACAACGACAAACCCTTGTGGGGGTTACTGTCCCAGTAGTGTGCTGAAAGGCGAGTGTCCAGACACAGGCCACTCAGTATTCATGACACAGCCCCCCTTGCCCTGACCACTTTACCGCAAATCAAGGGAAAATTACGATTATTTTCCACCCGTCCGCCCTCTTCCGCTAGATTAGGCAAAAGCGGGCATAAAGATGTCCCATGAAGCCTCGCCCTTGCCCCCGGGAGAGGCACTGGAGGGAAGGGAGCAGTGTTTGCAAGTTCTCTAGAGTTACCGCCCGCTGCTAGGTAAGCAAGTTGAGGCCCGGAAATGGGCCGGAAGTAATGGTGAGCGGCACGTGCCCTCTCCTGGTGACTTGGTCAGTCTGTACGTTTGTCTGTCTGTCTGTCTCTGTGTTCTCTAACCCTCTTTTTCTTTTTAAAGGAAGATAATATATATATATATATATATATATATATATCCAACGAAACAACACATGACAGCAGCTTGTGACAGTGGAATGCTGATGGAAAATAAAATGAAAAATAAACAGATATGTAAATCATTAAAAAAAAATTATATATAATAGTAATACAAAAATTAAAAAAAATACACTGTTGTACAGAAGAATCCGAATTGTCTCAGTCTGTGTCGAATATTAGAATAAAACAATGATTTTTTTTTTCTTTTTCGGTTTGTTGGCGCGTTGTATTTCTTTTGTAATGCCCCTTGTCAAAATAGCTGAAAATGCTTTTGACAACAAATCATCATATAATCTCTGTGTGTGTGTGTGTGTGTGTGTGTGTGACGCAGCACGCGAAAACCCGGCTAAAGTCGCATTCA
>NW_027468542.1:0-5000 GCF_041734735.1 Babylonia areolata
AGCTAATAGAATCAAGAAAGTTCTACCAAAGTTAATACACGAAGATCAGACAGGTTTTATTCCAGGTAGATATATTGGTGATAACATAAGAACCCTGTATGACATTATGCATTACTTAGAAACTGAAGATCGTCCAGGCTTGTTAGTATCAATAGATTTCGAAAAAGCATTCGATTCATTAAATTGGTCATATATGAACACAGTATTAAAAGCCTATGGATTTGGTTTAGATTTATGTAAATGGATTCACACCTTTTACAAGGATATAAAATCATATGTCATTGTGAACGGTAAAGTATCCAAAGGCTTGAAAATACAAAGAGGATGCCGCCAGGGAGATCCAATCTCACCATATCTGTTTGTATTATGCTCAGAAATCCTGGCGTGCAAGATTAGGGAAGATGAAGAAATTAAAGGTATAAATCTCTTAGATACCATCTTTAAAATTAGTCAGTTTGCTGACGATACGACATTCACATTAGGAGGAGATAAAGAATCGTATGAAAAGTTGTTTGAAGCACTAGAGGGATTTGAAGAATTTTCAGGGCTAAAAATTAACTATGATAAAACATTGAATGTCTGGTTAGGGACAATGAAGAACTCAAAACACCGGTATTTACTAGAAAAGAAAATGAAATGGAATCCCCCAAAATATAAACTTTTAGGCATCTGGTTCACAGAAGATTTATCAAAAATAACGGAAGCGAACACAGGAGATAAACTGATAGAAGCTAAGAAGCTTTTCAAGATTTGGTCAAAACGTATGTGTACACCCCTCGGTAGAATTGCTATTTTAAAATCACTTATACTTTCAAAACTCATTTACTTGTGGATTCTTCTCCCCAATCCCCCGGACAAAGAGATAAATCAACTGCAGAAACTGGGCTATGAATTTATATGGGATGATAAAACAGATAAGATTAAAAGAAAATATACAGTACATAATGTTGGAAATGGAGGTTTGGGTATTCCAAATATACACAAGAAAGGCAAGGCCTTCAAGACTCACTTGTGATACACTTTAAAAAAAAAAATCCAAGTTTTTATGTATTGAGTATAATGCATTTACTGTTATATTTATATTTTTTGTATTCTCTAAACTTGGCACTTTGATCTGATATTCGACCCAACAAAGGATCTGTCATTATTATCATTTTTTGTTCATACAGGAACTTCTTTTGCTAAGCATGGAAGTTTTATTTATTGCAAACGTTTTGGTGTAGATAGCAGAACAAGGGAAATTACTCTGCTGTGAACTTAGTTTGCTTTAAACTGATCTTTCTCATCTTAAACATTACATTTTGAAATTATACTCAATACATAAAAAGCTTGGATTTTTAAAAAAAAAGTGCATCACAAGTGAGTCTTGAAGGCCTTGCCTCTCTTGTTTCAAAATGTAATGTTTAAGATGAGAAAGATCAGTTTAAAGCAAATTAACTCCACTAGCATTACAGAGTAATTTCCCCTTTTTACTATCTGCACCAAAACGTTTGCAAAATAAATAAAAATTCCATGCTTAGCAAAAGAAGTTCCTGTTTGAACAAAAAATGATAATAATGACTGCTCTAGCTGTTGGGTCAGAATATCAGATCAAAGTGCCAAGTTTAGAGAATACAAAAAATATAAATATAACAGTAAATGCAGTTTGCATATAATTAGGCTTCATTCTTTATTTTTTGTGCAAATCCCAGAAGCGCAATATTGTTTTAAACAAGATGACTGGAAAGAACTGGATTTTTCCTATTTTTATGCCAAATTTGGTGTCAACTGACAAAGTAGTTGCAGAAAAAATGTCAATGTTAAAGTTTACCACGGACACACAGACACACAGACACACAGACACACACACACACACAGACAACCGAACACCGGGTTAAAACATAGACTCACTTTGTTTACACAAGTGAGTCAAAAAGTACATAGAGGCTCTAAAAATATCATGGGTTAAGAAACTACACACAGGAACAGCAAAGTGGAAAAAAATACTCTTAGTCAAATCCCCAGAAATCAACACCCTGGATCTGTATGGTCCAAGAAAATTTGTAAACGTTGAATGTAATAGATTCTGGAAAGATGTATATTGGGCATATGTGAATTTTACAAAACACGTTAGGTTAAAAGAAGCACAAGAGGCACTTGTAGAACCACTTTTTCATAATGAAAAATTTAAAGTCAGTAATAAGACAGTTTATTTAAAAAACTGGACAAGTAAAGGTATTTTCCTGGTTAGAGATATTGTAGACGAAAGCGGGTGCTTCCTTAGTCATAAAGATTTCACAGAAAAATATGATGTTAAAGTTAATTATTTACTGTATATGGGATTTATACGCTCCATTAAAAGTTACTTAAGCACAAACAATATTACTATCACAGATAAAACATGCAATAACGAACCAAAAGCACTACAGATAATAGCTAAGGTTAAGAAAGGATCTAAAATATATTATGATATATTACTTGAACCGATTTTTATATATAATATAAATTCTTTTATCAAGTGGGAGCAAAAACTAGATATTGCAATAAATTGGGATACGACTATGAAACAAGTGAAAAACATAAAGGAAGTAAAACTGAAATGGTTCCAGATTCGAATATGTCATGGTATATTGGTTACAAACAAAATACTTTTAAAAAATGGAAATAACAAATAGCGACATGTGCAATTTCTGTAAAAATGACATCGACACAATTCAACACTATTTATGGCACTGTACATTTACTCGTCTCTTTTGGGGGGACTTAGAAAATGTCTTGAAGGAAAAGTGTGAAAATTGTGCAAATGTAAAGTTGAATATAGAGCAAGTATTATTTGGAAATGATGATATTACAAAAACAGATGAAATATTTGACTATATCATTCTAGTGGCAAAACATTTCATCTATAAATGCAGAATAAATAAAATCAAACCATATATAAAGTACTTCCTTACAGACCTAAGAAACATATACAAAACCGAAAAAATATATACACTCGATGGAAATGATGTCCATAGCATTTTCTAGAAAATGGTACCTATACATAAAAATGATGGAAGGCAGCGAGGAGGAGGAGGAATGACAACCATGAATGTAATGTTTGTTCTTTTTTTTTTCGTTTTTAAAAAAAAAAATTTTCCTTTCATTTATTTACTTTTTTTATGCAGTGCGTATGACTTTATTTGTGGGTTTTTTTTCTGTATAAAAACAATGTTGTGTTGTTGTTTTCCTGCTTTATAGTTTAAATAATGTATAATAAGTAATATTATTGATAATTACAAATTCAATTTTTGTATGTCCGCCTGTATGCATGTAATGTATGTATGCATTCATTAAATGTTAAACTTGAATAAAAATGTTTATTTAAAAAAATTAAAAAAAAATGTAGTGTAGCGTATATGGATTTGTCCGAACACAATGACGCCTCCTCGTGAAACTGAAACTCGACAGCAATGGGTTAATGGACCCTGGAGTTGTGGAGGGGAGACAACTGGCAAATAACACCTGCAAAACCGGAATTGACTCCAAGGGTACAGACTTACACACACATCAAGACATCATACAACAAGATCAATCAAATGCATCAATGACAAAGAATACATCAGAATACATTCCAGTTCAGCAAAACCAGGGGACATAGTCACTGGTATTACACAGGTGTCATTACAAGACATACTGCACAGCAATGAAAGCAAGCACGCACACGTTCGCAACAATTTCACAAATCCCCCGCTTCACTGAACAAGCATACTTTCTCAATGTACAAGATGGAAAAGACTTGACGTAAAACATGGTAAATGATCATTTGTGATTGTAAAGCAAGATTATTCAAAAACCAATCTTGTCATTTACATGAAAACAACATGAATTATTTAACTCCCCACCTTTTTTTTTTTTTTTTGTTAATAAAAAAAACCCCACCCCACCTTCCCCATTTCTCACACTATCATTCACTCTGGCCAAGGTGGGCATGGGTGGTGACAGTGTACAATACAAAACACTTGGAACCCAAACTATTTATTTGTTTGTTTGTATTCATTTATTTATTTATTATTTTTTTATCACAACAAATTTATCTGTGTGAAATTCGGGCTGCTCTCCCCAGGGACAGCACGTCGCTACACTACAGCGCCACATATTTTTTTGTATTTTTTCCTGCGTGCGGTTTTATTCGTTTTTCCTACTGAAGTGGATTTTTCTACAGAATTTTGCCAGGAACAATCCTTTTGTTGCTGTGGGTTCTTTTATGTGCGCTAAGTGTATGCTGCATACGGGACATCAGTTTATCGTCTCATCCCAATGACTAGCGTCCAGACCACCACTCAAGGTCTAATGGAGGGGGAGAAAATATCAGCGGCTGAGCCATGATTCGAACCAGCGCGTTCAGATTCTCTCGCTTCCTAGGCAGATGCGTTACCTCTAGGCCATCATTCCACATGATTATTCACACACACTCCACTTTGCATCATGCTTTCTAGTTTTACAGCTCACACGCTTGAATTCAAAGACACTTCTTCAAGGGTGATGTACACAACTATTCCAAGAATGTTCAAATTCCAAGAATTAAAAAAAAAAAAAAAAAAATCATGACAAGGTCTGCAAAAAACGACCCCTCATCTAGTTTTTCGATAGGAAAAAGAACATTTTCTGCACAAATGCAAGAACGGCTATTCTGACCATTTCATGTGCCTGTGGCAGGCTCAAAAGGCAGGACCAGCGTACTGGGTGACAGGGTTTTTGAGTGCAGGTCAGAGCGTCCCATTTCCTATTTTAACTATCATTTATCTATTCATTTATCTATTTCTAAAGCGGATGTGGTGTGGAGTATGTGAAGCAGTGTGCAGGCTCTGAGGCCTCTTTGGACCTGAAACTGTGTGTTCATCGAGCAAGCCCACACAATGTTCTAACAATTCTAGAAGTAGCACATAGAAAGTGTGATAATCCTGCAAGGAAGAGTCTGTCTTTGGGACCGCCCCGCCCCCCCCCCCCCGCCCCCCCTTCCAATGATGTTTCCTAGCAGA
>NW_027468543.1:0-5000 GCF_041734735.1 Babylonia areolata
TATGCTTTGCCATTCAGGGTCTGGAAAAGTCTTGGGATTTTGATTAAAAAACAAACAAAAACCCCCTTGCCCTGTTTCTGGTATGGGGCTCTGTCTTTGGGGCAGAGGCACTGTTAACTTTGATTTGTTTTTGTTGTTTTTTTCCACACACCACCCCGGTGTGAGTGGGACACGGCTTGATGAAGTTGGGGACGGCTGAAAACAGCAGAAAGAGAGGCTTGGGCCCCTGCCTTCCTTCCAGTGCCAAACCCCAGACACAGTGGATATCAATGAATTCACTGTACGGAACGTTTTTTTTGCATTTTCTCACCCCCATTGTAATAGGCCTCTACAATGAAAGTTGTGAATGAATTCACTGTCCCTAACATGTAAAAAAAGGCTAGAGGACTTTGATTCTTACCTGTTGGGACCTGGTTCGGGCTGCATGGTATCCATGTGACTTTCCCCTCTTGTTGCCGTGAGCAGTGTTGGGGAGAGAGATGGAGGGGTGGGGGTTGTGGGGGGTGAGGTAGGAAAGGGTGGGGTGCGTGCAGTGGCTGGCTATGTCTGTGACAGAACAACAAAAGCGATCCAGGATATCATTACGTGTTGACGGTCACACATTTTGTTTTGTCATGGGAGCATGGGCCTTGCACTTCTCTGCTTTTTGTTAGAGGAGGGGTGGTGGTGGAGGTTTTGTGGTTTGTTTATTTCTGTGTTTTTAACTTCTTTTTTTTTTCTTTAAGCAGATGTGGTGCAGCGTATATGGACGAGTCCGCACGCTTTGAAGCCTCCTTGGAAACTTGAGTTAACTGACCTTTGACCTTGGGAAATGTGTTGTATCTCGTATGTTGACGGCCTTCTTGTCTTTGCTGTTTTCTTCTCTGCTCTCTCTCCTCTCTCTCTCCCTTGTTCTTCTTCACACATGTGTGCGTGCTCTCTTTCTCTCTCTGCTCTCTCTCTCTCTCTCAATCACCCTCTCTCTCGTGTTACATATGTGCAGTGCATTGTCAAGCACATTGTACTCTTTTTTATGGTTTACTTTGTAACTTGTGCATTCATCCACATAAGTATTTGTACGCTTACACTTGTAATTCATTCAAGCAGCAAACAGCAGTTTTAGATCTGGAGAGGAAAACGAGAAGTTTTTTCACACACACACACACACAATCAGTTCACAGTAGTATTTTCTCAGATAGTTCTTCCTTATGTCAGAACTGCCATACAAAATAAATGTGCATTTATTTATTTTCTTTTTTGGTGCGTGTGGAGGGGGAAGGGGTGGGGGTGGGGTATTGTTGAGGGTGGGTTCAAATATTGACGTCCAATGTTTCTTTCACACACCCACATATACACACACAAAGACACACACATACACCCCCCCCCTCCCACCCTGCAGTGGTATCTGCACTCCAGACTCTGGCCAAACTGATCTCATTTCAGCAAGAATCAGCAGTCGGAGGGTTAATTACTGAAATACATACAAACACAGGGACAGAGAAATGTAGAAGAAACTGGACAATAAAGCACAGAGCAAGTTGCAAGGAAAGTGGTCTCTTGCTGTCGTCTGTTTAAATGCGTAGAGCTGCGTTCCTGGTTTGCCCAGGACTTCATGAAACACATGGTTCTTCAGTGTCACATATTGAACCAGTCTAGTAGTGGGCCTAGTACACAAATACAAGGCTGCTTTATTATTATCTCCGGAAGTGAAACTGGTGACACATTTGCTGACAAACAGGTGGACGGGTAAAAGAGCAGAGGTGGGGGTTTTTTTTTCAGTCACAGACCAACAAAAAGGCACAAGACCACATGATATATTTTATGCTCGGTGACGTAGACTGCATATAAACCAAAGATATATATATATAGATAAACACACACATAATAAAATCTGATGCTCGCATAAATGAAATACCCAATTTAACCATCACAAACAGCTAATTCATCTACTCGTATACACCTACATTGATCAGTTTGCTGTGTGTTGGTCAATTTTGTGGCTAACATAGTAATAAGATACCTCCATTGTGCCTGTCGTCTGCTCAGCTAGTCGGTGCAATTCACAACTTTTTAAAGTCCTGGTATTGATACCTTGCCAGTCTGCAGTTGCACTTGTCAACTGTCTTTTTTTTTCTTCTTTTTTTTCTTTTTTCTTATGGAAGGAAATATGATTTATGTGAGAGTGATCTAGAAAAACAAAACTGGTCCAACTGAAATTAGCAGTACCCACTGGGGCACTAAAATGGATTTTTTTTTTTTAGTACTTTGAAGAAATTTTTTTAAGAAGGCAAGATAACAAGATTTATATAAAGATTAATCTGAGGGGAAAGAAACTGGATTTTTCTATATAAAAATGATATGCCAACAACACTTTTTTCTTCTTTTTAAAATTTTTCTTTTATCTCTGGTTACTGTTAATCATATAGAAGGTGGCATTTTAACAAGGGGTATATAAGAAAAGGTAATTTCAGTTAAGGATGGACTTGTGATTTTTTTTTTTTTTTTTTTTTTTTTGCTGTATTACCACTTTTGTCAAAGTTCCACAAAAGTTTGTTTTACTCACCATTACCAGTAGTTAAAACAGCCTCATGGTAAATATGACTTTTTCTTCTCTCTCTCAGCTATTTTAAATAAACATTGATATTAACATTTCGATACAAAACTTCTAACTTTTTTTGGTTTAGATTGATGACTTGTACTGTACATACATAGAGAGTTTAATTTATGATGTTTGTGTACTTGTTAAAGCTTTCATGGCTGTATGAGAAATTAAAAAAATTGAATGTTCTGTGATGTGCAGTTTTGTGTTTAGTGATAGAACGAGACTGAAAGTATCGTAATTAATATTCTCACCGAATGTGTGTGTGTGTGTGTCTCGCTCTCTTCTTTCTGCCTCTCTCTCTCTCTCTCTCTCTCTCAATCACACACACACACACATACGCCACACATATATACAAGTTTGTTTGTGTACAGTCTGCCATTACATCCAGTCAACCAACCAGAAAAGAAGCAGATGTCTTCATTTTCAGATGGAGTGTGCTGACAAACTACACGTCAGCTAACTTCACACTCCACCCCTACCATCACCTCTTCTCTGCCTAGAAGAAGAATAGTAAGAATAATGAAAATAATAATAAAGAAGAAGAATGACAACAATGGGTTCCATTTATATACATACTGCTTTTCCCTAACGGAAGATGGTTCAAATCACATTTCACAAGACCATGATTTAAAATAACTTTTCACCAAAATAAAGATTTAAAAAGTATATCAAAAGATCCTCGTGTAAGACGTATAAGAAAAACAAAGTCGTGGGGAGAAATATGCTAACAGGGCACAGAATCAAACCAGAGGGAAAAAACATAGCAGCACCCAATGACCGCTATGATGTAGATTACGTAATAGTGCACCATGCACGCTCGGAATCTGTGCAGTTTTAAGATGAAGACCCGCATACAGGGAGCTTCTTACTGTTGAGTCAAGACAGAGCAAATTAATGATAATCAATGACAAATAGAAAAACAAGAAGAAGAAAGACCCATTCCAGCAACTCTTCAAATTCACGTGTCATCAGATTCACACAGTTTGTTCTACATTACCGCGGCCATCTTGGATCTTGCGCATGCGCATCTAACTTTTACTCGAAATTCGAGCAATGCCAAAGGCGATCTTCTTCTTCCTCGTTAGCGACAACAGTTATCATTTTGATTATTCTTTCACTTTTAGAGGGGGAGTCTGCTCTATTAAACAAATTAAAAAAAAAAGAAAAAAAAAAGAGGAAGAAATACCACGACCGTTAAGCCTGGGGAGCCCGGGTCCCGGAGGAAAGAGAGAGAGAGAGAGAGAGAAACTGCTGCTCAACTGAAGCTGAAATTTGGAGGCCTCAGTTTGACACGAAAGTGTCGATCGATGGTCTTGGCCTCCACTACATCATCAGGTAAACTGTTCCAATCCCCGATGGTCCTTGGAAGGAACGAAAACCGGCTGAAGGTACTGGTTTCAGCACTGCCGTGGGAGTTCGAATTCTTTTTCTTTTGTTTGTCTGTGATATCCATCAGCGGCTATACTAGTCCGGCTATGAATTGCTGGCTATGATCACGTCGCTGTCGTGGTGGAGCAGGAACTAACTAGCTCTTGATGTGGTCAGTGTGGACCAGGTTGTGGTGGATTTTGTAAAACACGACAAGGCATGCTGTCCGTTTCCTGTCCTGAAGACCAGGCCACTTGAGATCCTCTATCGTGTCTGAGGGGCTGGAGGTGTATCTGTGGCGCCTCGATCGTTACGAAGCGGGCTGCTCTCTGCTGGATAGCTTCAAGTCTGTTGATGTTTTGCGGTCAGTTAATTATGAGGATCCCAGACTAAGCATGCATACTCTTGGATGCGACGTACATAGGATTTGTAGGTGATTTCTTTGATGCTTCTGGAACCTATCTTCGGATTTCTTTTCAGGAAGCCGATCAGGGTCTCGTTGGCTAATTTGTGCAAGGTGTTCATGTGCGCCGCGCTCCAGATCGACGTCAGTTGACAAAAGCAACAAACCAAGTACTGTCCTCCATTTCTTCAGCCTCCATTGCTACAACCAAACTCTGGTCAATAAAATGCCATCATATGAACACACAAAAAAGAGCAAAAATCGGAAAAAAGAAGAAGAAAAAAAAGCCTGCTGTTTCGCACATTCTGCCTCTCTCGATCGCCTTTGTTGCTTGAAATTTCGGAGAGCCAATCCACTTCGAGAGGACAGATCATGTAACGCGCCTCTATACTCATGAAAACAGGGAACTCTCCAGCGGTCGTTTTTGGTTTGCAGTGGAAAGAAAACGTGTCATTATCATAACTTTCGTTCCGGTAAATGCCAACGGGAAACAGTTAATTATGGCGCTTAATTCAACCAAACCTGGTGCAGATGATTTTCTGTTTTTTTTCGTCTAAAAGGCGTGAGTTACAATTACAAACTCATGACGGATGCGGAGAAAGATGTAGTTTTTGAAAACAGAGTTGACACCAGATACATACATAAATA
>NW_027468544.1:0-5000 GCF_041734735.1 Babylonia areolata
TGTCATCGACGACAAGGTGAATGCCAGACTCGCCAAAGCCAGCGCGTGCCTTGCCGCAGACTCCATAAGAACGTTGAACTGGAGAGGCAGTCACCCTTGAGATGATGCTCGAAAGTATACAAGGCCATAGTTCTCAGCACACTGCTCTATGGATGTGAATCATGGACGTCTACGCAACGCCACCGCAAAAAGCTGAACCACTTCCACACCACCAGCCTCAGAAAACTTCTTGGCATAAAGTGGCAAGAGAAGATCCCGGACACAGAGTGCTCACCTCGTGCAAACTTGCCAGCATCTACACCATCTTGATGCAGGCCCAGTTGCGTCTGGGCAGGCCATGTAGCTTCGCATGCCAGACCACCGCTCCCCAAGAAAGCTGCTGACGGCCAACTCCAACATGGCAAGCGCTCCCATGGAGGCCAAAAGAAGCACTTCAAAGAGCACTCTGAAAGCTTCTCTGAAGGCCTTGCAACATCAGCCATGAGCACATGGGAGCGTGAATGCAATGGACAGACCAAGTGGCATTCAGCTGTCCACAAAGGCGCCAAATCCTGTGAGGCCAACAGAATCGCGTGCAGCAGAGCAACGCAGACAGGCCAGGAAAAGTAGTGCCAGCAAGTCCCCGACAGCCGCCAGCCATCCCCTGTCCACACTGCGTCAGAGACCTTCCCGGGCGCAGATTGGCCTGACCAGTCATCTGCGCACCCACAGTTTACTGGATATTGGCTTTTTAGTTTCCTCCCGTTATAACCTGATGTTACACCATCAACATTTATTAAATATAGAATATGCATGCACAGTACAGGTAGTACATTGCTTGGCTGAATGAACATATATGTCCCTGAATCTAAACAAATCTTTCAAAAGTATCAGCAGCAGAATTTCCAGTGCATGTTTTAACGTGTTCAGTTACATAAGATTCAAGACTCAAGACTGATTATAGTTGAAACACAGTACAGATTAGCAGCTTTTCAAAATGTGCAAGATATTATTTCATTAATTGAAATAAAACAAAATGTAATTAATAAGTTAATGCTATGTTACTAGGTAAGGTAAGAAAGTATGTACACTGAAATATAATCATACACAAGCAGACACTGAGACAAACAGCCTACAGGTTATTCTCATCCCATGCATCCACCACCACCCCCCCATAACACCAGCTCTCAGACCCTCTCTCCCTTCTGATCTCACCTCCTAAGTGTTATACGATATATACTTTTGTGTTCTATTCCTAAAGATACAGACATCACACTTATTCCCAAACAATTTTCCTCAAAAGCACATTCACTATATTTGGAGTCACACTCACAGACTTTTGCATAAACAAAACTGTACAGGTACAGTCAGAACATGAACTTCCAGCATGGCTCTAAATCAGTATCATTGCTTAAAGTCATATTTAGTCACTGTTCAAGTGTTTCTGAATGTTTTGGCTCTGCTGTTTTTTGTTTGTTTGGTTTGTTTTTTTTCTCTCTGTTCCAGTCTTACATATTTTCTAATTCATTTTCACCCATTGCAAAAACACACAAATGAACAGAAATCTTACCTTTCACTCCTCTCAGCAATGAAGTGTGCAGACAAGATGGCTCACTTCGAGCTCTCTTTGTAAATGGCCATGAGGAGAACCACACACCAGCTGACCTAATGGTCATGGTTCAGCACATGTTCAAAACAGCCAGCATTCACAGGCTGGGAACACAAAGATGTGATACTCTTCAGTAGATAAGATGGGTGTGGGGATGGGGGGCCACACAGCCATGGCCAGCTTGAAATGAAATGAAATGAAATTATGGTGCTAGAAGCCTCGCCGACCACTAAGGCCAGTCTCAAGGCTATCGCCGCGTTAATAAGCTACTACAGAGGAGAAAAGAAAGCAACCAGTTAAACGAGTCACCACGTTCAAACTATGTCCACTCCAAAGTTTAAAAAAAATTTCCATAGTTTTAAAAACCTTCAAATCTTGTTTAAAAATGTTCACTTTTGTAAGAAGTCCATCAGCGCCCACGGAGGGACAGTCACGAAACAAAGTCTGCGCTCTTCTGAGACTTATGGGGCCTCCCGACATCCGCGTTGAACCAGGGCGTTCTTGGCATCTGAGGCTTGGAGGTAGACGATGGGACTGCTGCTTTGGCAGCAATCGAAAACGATCGGAGTCAGAGTGTCAGGCAGGGTCCTTGCTTTTGCAATACTGTTTTGCTTCTGCAGCTCCGCTCTTATCTTCGTAGTAAAAATTCCCCAGTTTGCTTTGTCGTAGTTCAGGCGGTCAGGCAGAGAGTCACCGTTCTCCATCGTGTGGGGCGGAGGACGACAGAAAGTGTCACTCCCGTGCAGATCGTCATGCAATTTCCACTCGTAGTCCAGGACCAACGATGGATCGCAGACCCGACAGATCTGAAACACGAGAGCTTCCCAGAGGACATATGAAGGTAAGTGGGAGACTTGCGTGTAAGACAGGCACAAGTCCATATCAGAAAGAAGGTTTTCCTAAGAGAAGACCTCGGCTGATGTCATCTCACTTCCCCAGAGCAGGGAGTGTCCATTGAAGTCGCCCAACAGTAGAAACGGTGTGGGAGCTGGTCGACCAGGTTCATGAGGTCCTGCCTCAGAACACGGACGGAAGGAGGAAGGTAGAGAGAGCAGACAGTGATGGTTTGTTCTCAAGTGTGACTGGCCAGCCCCGCCTGTAAAGGGGTGCTTAAAAGGAACTGTGATGTATAAAAGGGACTTACGTATAAAAAGAGCGACACCGCCCGTCAACCCTCTTGCTTCGGTTGGACGGGTTTAAAAAACGGAGTTAAAACCAGAGAGAGATAAAACCTTGCCATCTCTTGCAGAGTGTCCCTGCAGCGCGCACATGATGGTATCAAGCACGACAAAGCAGCTGAAGTTCCGGGAAATTGTGCGTAGAAACCCCCGGATGTCCAGTGGGATCCACTGCCATTAAAAAGGTTAGAAAAAGAAAAGTAAAGCAGCAGCCTAATCCATCGTTACCCCCCTTGCTCCTCTGCTTTCGGTGGCTCTAGGTGTCCAAGATCACGTATCTATAGTTTTGGAATTTTATTTTCCGATTCCAACCAAGCCGGATATGGCCACCACCTTGGCTCTTCCCGATCCCGCCAGGCCGCAAACCCTCCCCTCCTTTTTTGGAGGTACAGGGGGGTTTTCTGGCACTCGCCGCCAGCCCGAGGCCAGGCAGACGAGAGGCGGGGTGAGGGGGACGGGGGTGGGGGGGGGGTGGGGAGGTGACAACGTGCCTCCCGCCTGAGAGCTTTTCCCGCTCCTAGCTCAGCAAGCCCCTGATACCGCCGTATCGTATGGGAAGGGGTGGACACTGCACCCTCCACCCAAGGCCCAACGGTTCTAACAGGTAGGCACATACGTCCATCTGCATCCCTGTGGACGTCGTCTGCCCACGACGTCCACCATCGTTGGGTCTGACGACAGAGGTGTAAGACCCCTTAGGCAAACGTGGCCTCCACTTGTTTTCTTCTTGCCTCAAAGATGATATTTTCTCTCTGTCATCACCTTCTGGATTTCCTTGCTTTTCTCCAGGTGGGGCATCTTTTGATGAGGACAGTGCCACCTACACAGTTTCACACTACGGGCTGGACTGACGCATTTGCCCGGGTGCGCCGCTCTTTGAACAGGTGCCACACTCCTCTCCCTCCTTGCATCGTCCCCCACACGTGTCCGAATTTCTGCATTTGAAACATCTTAGAGGGACGGCACAACAGGCTTACAATTCACCATCAGGTACCGACTCAAATGTCTGGGATATTCGAGCAGCAGAAGGTGAGAAAAAATTGTGTTGGTCGGGACTCTGTCCAACCCCTTCTTTTTACTGTCACCCTTAAACGTCGTCACTCCCTGAGAGGACAGCTCGCTCTTTGATCTCTGCTTCAGACACCCCTACCACTCCGGCATCTGATGACCCCCTTTAAACAGTTCCAGACCTTATGTGAGGGAAACCCCTCAACCGCCCTATTCCACAAAATGGTCGCCTGAGCAAAGTCTGTGTCTGCTTTAGACCTCTGTCTCCACCAAAATGCTCCGCTCATCAGCCTCTTGAAGATTTCAGTATCCCGCTAGACATTTGAAAGCCTTTCTGGATAGCGATGGGGCTGAGAGCCGACAAGGCTGTCCGTCATCAGCGCCTCTCACCACAAGCCATGCGGCCAAAATCCAGAGGTCTCACCGAACTCCGAATCCGAGCCGAATCGTCTGGTCCTGGTCGCCTTCTTTTGCCAGTTTAGGGGGGGTGTTTGTTTGAAATTCATGGGTTATTAATTTGTATATCATCCCTCCCTTACCCACCCACCATGGGGGTCCAACTTAGGGTCCAAGGGCAAGGGAACACCAGCATGACCCTTTCCAGGTTTTTTCGGAGGGATTACTCTAACAGCTTAGCTCCAACAATGTTCCCCCTGATCACGCCCAGCTCCCGGGGACAGAGAAACTGAGCACTACGGGGGTTATCCTCGCTACCCGCCAAACTGCCAGTCTTGACCCAGCCCCTACGAAGTGGTAATCCCGATTGACACACACGGGCCCTGGTGCCGCCTGGTCTTAGGAGAGGTCCGAGCCAAAGGGATGTGTTAGAGAGCAGCGTGCTCTCTCCAATCCCCAGGATCTCAGTTGCCCTCCATCACAGGTCGCCGCCGCACGGCAAACACGGCGGCCTGAAGAAGGCCGCAGAGAAAAAAAAGAATGTGGAAAAGAAGGCTCGATGGGGAGCTGAGTCAGAAAAGGGGCAGTAAAAGAGAAGAATAGAGATAGCGAAAGGGACAGTGGGTCACGTTTAGTTTGTGGCCTCACTCACGACCTGTTCGGCATGGGAAGCCCTATCAGGGGCATCAGTACGAAAACCACCACTTATTCAGCCTGAACAGCTACGATGGCTAGTGTAGGCTGTCAAATAAGACCTAGGGACTAAGCAGGAAAACCCCAGAAGCACTGTTGCCCCGCCGGACATAGGTGCGCTCGATCACTGGCCACTA
>NW_027468545.1:0-5000 GCF_041734735.1 Babylonia areolata
ATAATTGTTAGTTTTTCATTAGAAATATGTTATATTGTTATGTTTTGGGTTTTTGTTGTTGGGTTTTTTTTGTTTCTTTTTTCAAAAAAACTTAAATAATTTTCTATATGTAACACACACACACACACACACATGCACACACACACACACACACACACACACACGCACACACACACACACACACACACACGCACACACACACACACACACACACACACACACACACACACACACACACTTTCACTTACTCGTATGCGTACACAGTAAATCCCCCCCCCCTCCCCCTCCTCTCACTCGATTTTTTTCCTACCCTCGACTAATATCACTGACAGTGAAAAGACGTTAAACTAAAGAACGAACAAATACAGCGACCACAAACTGACAAAAGAAGCTGTGACTGGCCGATTTGCTGTGTGTGTGTGTGTGTGTGTGTGTGTGTGTGTGTGTGGACAGTACCTACTTTCTCTTTTTGCTCCCCGTACTTTTTGTTCCGATTGTGACTACTAACCACCGAGCTCTCTCTCTCTCTCTCTCTCTCTCTCTCTCTCTCTCTCTCTCTCTCTCTCTCTCTCTCTCTCTGTATGGTGCAGGATAAAACGCTTCTTGTATATTCTTCTTTTCTCTTTTGCTCCCCACACTTTGTTCCCAGATTGTCATTTCTCTCTCTGCACACGGAGAGAGGAAAGCTCAGTCTTGACCAAACACACACAGGCTTTCTCTCTCTCTCTGTTCCGATTGTGATGCTGTAGTGTGGACAGTACCCAGGGGTCAGCCCGATACTCCCCCGTGTCGATACTCCCCCGAGTCGATCGATACTCCCCCGTGTCGATACTCCCCCGTGTCGATACTCCCCCGTGTCGATACTCCCCCCGTGTCGATACTCCCCCGTGTCGATACTCCCCCGAGTCGATACTCCCCCGTGTCGATACTCCCCCGAGTCCATACTCCCCCGAGTCGATCGATACTCCCTCGTGTCGATACTCCCCCGAGTCGATACTCCCCCGTGTCGATACTCCCCCGTGTCGATACTCCCCCGTGTCGATACTCCCCCGAGTCGATACTCCCCCGTGTCGATACTCCCCCGTGTCGATACTCCCCCGAGTCCATACTCCCCCGAGTCGATCGATACTCCCCCGTGTCGATACTCCCCCGAGTCCATACTCCCCCGAGTCGATCGATACTCCCTCGTGTCGATACTCCCCCGAGTCGATACTCCCCCGTGTCGATACTCCCCCGTGTCGATACTCCCCCGTGTCGATACTCCCCCGAGTCGATACTCCCCCGTGTCGATACTCCCCCGTGTCGATACTCCCCCGTGTCGATACTCCCCCGAGTCCATACTCCCCCGAGTCGATACTCCCCCGTGTCGATACTCCCCCGTGTCCATACTCCCCCGAGTTGATACTCCCCCCGTGGCGATACTCCCCCTCGATACTCCCCCCGTGTCGATACTCCCCCTGGATACTCCCCCCGTGTCGATACTCCCCCTCGATACTCCCCCCGTGTCGATACTCCCCCGTGTCGATACTCCCCCGTGTCGATACTCCCCCGAGTCGATACTCCCCCGTGTCGATACTCCCCCGTGTCGATACTCCCCCTCGATACTCCCCCCGAGTCGATACTCCCCCGTGTCGATACTCCCCCTACTACAATTAAATATAGAAGATGGAAGATTTGTCGAGGCTGTTTACTAAAGAAGCACATTCCGCAATTATTTGCAGGCAAACAGGGTGCGGTAAGACCGAATTTATTTTAGATTTATTACAAACGACATATCGTGGTGTGTTCGAGAATATTGTAATTCTATGCCCTACTCTCGAATATAATAAAGCCTATCGATCCCGAGTGTGGGTAAGAAAGGACCGCGGGGTATACACCGTTAATCCCGGTGATAAACTTCACGAATGGCGTGGGCTGTTTTTTGAAATATTTGCCGGGGAGCCAACGTTGTACATCATCGATGACTGTAGTGACTTAAAGGCTCTTACTCAAAAGAAGCAAATGTTGAGTAAACTCGCATTTTCTGGAAGACACGCGAAACAGTCTGTGTGGGTGTTGACTCAGAAATACAACTCGGTTCTTACTGACCTTCGCGAACAAACAAAATGGGTGGCTTTATTTCACTGTAAGGATAGGGACTCGTTTGATGAGTGTTTAAGAGAAAACGATGTCATTCCAACACAAAATGAACGTAAAGAGGTTAGGAAATCATTGGCAAATACCAAACACTCCAAGTTGATATTAAAAACTGATCAACCAGTTGCATATAAAATTTGCTAGTAATAATCAACAGCTGTTTAACAATGCTTAACAATTTCTTAACACTGCTTAACAGTTCCTTAGCACTGGTTAGCAATTTCTTAACACATTTAGTCGTTGGATATGTAGTTTTTCATTATTTTAAACTTAAAAGGAGGTATATAGAATATAAGAAGATGGACCAATTACTATCCGAGGATCCCAAACGCGACAGGCTTATGGCGGTGGTCTCAGCCGGTGGAGCAAAAGAATATTTAGGGAAAGAGTTTAGTGTTGATAAAATCGAAGTGATGAAAGATGCGGATATAGACAAGCTTTATACGAGATACGAAGCGAGTTTAGGATCGATGATTACAAAATCACTCGGTAATACAATTATACAACTGTATACCAGAGCAGTTTGTATGTATCTCCCAATTGATGACCAAACAAAATTAAATAGTGATCTCGAGCAAGATCCATTCCTGGGACATGCGCTTAACAGCTTTACTTGCGAACTATATCACAGATTTGGCATGTTCTTAGCTCCGCTCACCACAGCTGTAACTACTGTTAAACATTGTCAATTTAATAAATATAATGGAGGAAGTAACGAAACCAAAGAATCAGAAGAAAGTTGAAGCGGGTCGAAAAGGTGCTGCTGCTAGAAAAGCAAAACATGAAGAACTTCTCGAAAAACTTCGAAAAGCGAAAGAAGAACAAGAAGAAGAACCATCATCGAGGAGACCAGATCACGTTTTTATCAATCCCTTGTACATTGCTGCTGCTACGATGATAATAGGTTGTGGTGTTTACATATATTTTAATCGGTCGAAAAAACCAGTACAACCACCACCTGTGGTAACAAAACCCAACCCATTTATCATGTTTTGAACATTAATTTGAACACTATTTATAAACAACAAACAATGGCAACGCCAAATATAAACGGTAAAGAAATTGCAAACACTGTATACCACGCGGTTGTGGTCAGCACATTGGCCGCTGGTTACTCGAGATTGACAAAATTAATATTTACGAAAGGTTTTACGATACAGTTTTCAGAATGAGAACACTGTAGGAGAGTGTAATGAGATCAGTTTTGTTTTTTATTCTTCCAACTTCCAAATCTTCCTCTCCCACTCTCTCATGTGTGTGTGTGTGTGTGTGTGTGTGTGTGTGTGCGTGTGTGTGTGTGTGTGTGTGTGTGTGTCCTTGAACCCTCTCTGTCTCTCTCCCTCCCCCCCCCCCCCCCCCGCCCCCCCACACTCTCTCTTTTTCTTCCACTTTCTCTATTTATCTGCTTATCACCTGCTCATCACTGAAGTGTTTGTGTTTGAAATAGAAGCATTTCGTAAGATCATCAGTTTCATAAAGTTCCATGTGGGCAATCTGAAAGTAAGCTAGTGTTTTCCAGATATTAGAAAAAGGTAGATTTGAGAAGTATCCACCAGGAACTGGAAATGAATTAAAACAATGGTGCATTTGTACTGCTAATCCAACGCGAGGATGAGATTCTTGCGTCAAAAAATGGCCTGCTGATGTGTCATTTCCACTGGAAAATAAACCAGGAAAAGTAAACTAAGGATGAAATTCAAATTTGCTGAAAGTGACGTAAGGTCAGCTTGGTTGGGATACACCCCTACCCCCACCATCCCTCCCCCAACCCCCAAACACACCACCCATCCACCCCCAACACTCACACACAGCGTGTTTGCTGCTACTATTGCTGCATTGCTAATAACAATCATAACTGATAATGTACCAACGTCCAAATGAGAAACAGAGGCCTAACACGAGCTCCAGTGAACAGATTATCTTTCATGCACGTGATATCGATGACTCTTAGTTACGACATACGGCTTTGAAATCTATATAACAGTATTTTTCCTAGTTTGGAATGTTCATGATTCTCTCCATGTCTCTCCATACTCGCAACACCTTTAATGGTCTGTTAATTAAAAGTGTTTCGATTCTATGTTATGTAAAGTATGAAAAAAAAAAAAGGTTTGCAGTGGTTTCTGTTTTTTTTTTTTTTTTTTTTTTTTTTTGCTGAATGTACACATGGATGAATCCTGTTTCGCTTTCTTTTCTCCACAGGCAAGTCCGTACAAACATGTAATTCAGATCTGGTTGTGCGTGCCGCGTGACGTGGCGGGCGTGCTGACGCACCTGTTCGGTGACGTCAGCATGTGTGAGGCGCGGCTGTTTGAGCGGCGAGAGAGGCGGCTGACGACAGCGGAGAAGCGTGTTCGCGTCGAGTGCGGTGTGCTGGGGAGGGTGTATTCTTTGTACGGCTGGCAGGAGGGACTGGGCGCCGGCCCTGTGTAGCGGGCGTGGGGGAAGTGTTCGGTGGATGAGTCCGCTCGCCGGGACGCCTTCCTTGGAACCGAGGCCAGTGAAACTTGAGGCCCCGCTCTAGTCTTGTGGAGGATGTGTTTTAGGATTGATTTTCCCGTTGTTGTTGTTGTTGTTGTTGTTGTTTTCCTCCTCTTGTTTTGTGCAAAACAAGCCACCCAGAGCGAAGTGTGTAGCAGGAGAGCCGAGTAACCAGTCATGTGTGTGTGTGCGAGAGGTGGGCAGTGGTATATATATATATATATATATATATATATATATATATATATATATATATGTATATATATATATAGAGAGAGAGAGAGAGAGAGAGAGGGGGGGGGGGGGGGTCGGGAGGGGAGGTTGAAGGAACGCGAACTAGATTCATTCTGAACTTGACGTCACTATAGAAACACGTCGTCGTG
>NW_027468546.1:0-5000 GCF_041734735.1 Babylonia areolata
TTTCCCGTGAAAGTCGGGTGGGAAAAAAGGAGTTGAAAAAAGAAAACAAACAACATTTCGTTGTGGGATTTGTGGGGGACTAAAATTTCACGAAATTTTTTCCCGTGATAGAAGGGAAAGAAAATTAAATTTTCCCTTTTAAAAACCAAAGTCATACAACCAAAACGGCCCGGGGGAAAATTTGTTTGGTTTTTGGGTTTTTTGTTGTTGTTTTTTTACTTAACCAGGCCCCCCTCTCTCCTCATGTTGTTTTAATTTTTTTTTAGGGTTTTAAAAAGTATATTCTCTGTGATGAGATGATGCAACCATGACTGACTCGGGTCTTGGGATCAAGAGGTAGTGAGTTTTATGTTTTTGGGTTTTACATTTATTCCCCCACACCCCCCCCACCCCACCCCCCCATCCCTTCCCCTGCTTCCCCCTTTTACACCCACGGGCGCACAAGCAGGGACAACACACACAAAACACATACACAACTAGCACATCATTGGTCATCATCTCATCAAACCTAATTTATAAAAAGAAAATATTATTTCCCAAATGAAAAGAAATATGTTTTCGGGAGATTGGTAAAAGGGGGTGCCATTTTCAGTGTACTGTTGGGGCGTGTTTCCCCGTTTGGTTTTGGTGGTTCCCAAGGGGGCAGTTGCAAAGCAGGAAAAATTTCTGAAGAAAATTGCTCTGAAGCGGCTGTGAGGGGACATTTCCCCTTTTTTTACTCCAGCTCCCAACACCCCCGTCCCCCAGTCTACCCCTCCTCCCCCTCACTCTCTGTATACTGTGATTTTTTTTGGGGGGCATTCGGGAAATGGGGCGTGAAGCATAAAACCGGGGCACAAGTCCTTTCTGGTGTCACGGGAAAGGGTCTGTGATAGCTTTGGTCCAAAAAAGGGCACGTTTTCTCCCCTTTAAATTTTCTTTCCCCAGAGGCGGGGGGGGGGGTTGGGGGAGTATTGGGTTAGGGGACCCGGACCCCTTTGTGCATGGGCCGTTTTAAAAATCTTTTTTTCCCATAGATTTTTGCAGGGGAAAAAGGTGGGGTCCGGTAACATGGGGTTTTGGGGGGGGGGGAGAATGGCGGAGGGGGAAGCCAAAAAGGGGGATTTTGGGGCCGGGGGTTAGCTACAGCATAGATTAGGTAGGGAAGTTGGGCTTATTAAAACCCCGAAATCCCCAGTGAGAAAAACAGCCAAAAAAATTTGTAACAACAGAAACCCCAAAAACCAACCCTCCATCTAAACCTTTATCGTCCCACATCAAACCACTGCCCTGTATGAAAAAAACAACACACCCGACAGAGACTATAAAATTTGAAGGGTCAAAAAAACCCCCTAACGGGAGGCACTACAGGCCTTGCTGGTTAGCTTGTACAAATGAACCTTTTTTTTTTTAGGACAAAATTCCCCTTTTTCTCCCTCTTCTTCTCTTAAACCCGGGACAGAAGCGGGGGGTGGGGGGGCCAACAGAGAAACCCCTCCCAGAGAGAGAGAGAGAGAAGGTTTTCTTTCGAGGTATGGTTTCGATGGTGTCCTAAAGAGGAAACGTTTTAGTCCCTGCCAAACTGGGGTTTTCAGTTTTTGAGCCCAAACCCCTTAAAATCAAGCGCGAATAAATCCCGACAAAAATTTTCCCGAAAGCAATCTACGGACAGGAAGGGGGGGGGTGGGGGTGGGGGGGGGTACCCGTGGAGGCCCTTAATTTTTGGAAGAAAAAAACTCCCCATAAGTTTCTCCACTAACTTTTTTCTATCAAAAAAGCAGTGCTTAGGCTAAAACATTGTTCCCACCCCTTTTTCTCTGTGCACTTGTTATATTGTCAGTTCTCGTTTTTTTTGATAGGGTTTTTGATTTTATATGGAAACGCAACGAATGTTGAAACGTCAGTCAAGTTTGGTCCGGGAAACCCCCCCCACCAGTCCAAAGTCAGTCTTTCGATCAAAAAGCTCACCGGTACCTACAATTTAAAAAAAAATTGGGGGTGTTTTTTTGACCCCCCGGGGTTTTATTTAAATCAAAAAAACGAATCTTTCCCACGCTCCCCTTTACAAAAAAAAAAAAAACGTAGAAAAAAAAGTTCAACCAAACCCTCAGGCAGTTTTAAACTTTTTTTTTCAACTTCAACAAAAATAAAGAAAGTTGTTTTGGGGGGGAAAAAATCGGTTTAACCGTTGGCCCACAGGCCCTCAAAAACCCACGGAGGAAAATTTTGCGAAAAAGCCCCCGGGAAAAAAAACCCGCGTGAAAGGGAAAAAGTGTTCAGCACTTAAGTTGCGTAAGGAGCTTTGGGCTGATGAACTGCTGACACCCCAAAACAGGGACTCACACACCCCGCACACGTCCCCTGTCCCCAGTCCCCCTTCAATACCCCCCCCTCCTCCGAAGGTTTCTGGCGAAGCCGCCCGTTCCCACCACGGACCCTTTGTTCTTCCCCGTTCGTTTTTGCACAGCCCAACTAAAAAAGCCCCATGGGGCGAAAACCATTCACACACACCCCCAACCAAGGTGCAAGCAGATTTGTAGTGGGTGGGGGAAAGGGGTTTTGCAGTACCCCGAACAAAGTGCACAGGGATGTAAAATCCTGTTCACACAGCTCACTCGGCTGTGGGAAAGAGAAATGAAAAATACACTGTTTGGATCGTTTTTTCCCCCCTGTTCTCATTGGAACATTTTCGGTATGTACATACGTAATTATTTCTTTTTTTGTCTATTTCATTCTGTCACTTTCTGCTTACCGATATTTACCAGAAGGTCACTTTCAGCATCGACGTTACTTTGTTACGGTTTTTCGATGATCCATCGATATAGTTACCAGCTTTTGATTCTGAAATCTTTTTTTCAGTTCGCGTTTACTCACTTTGATGAAACTTGTCACAGATGTGTCATGCCAGCTTAAAAAAACAACAACAACAGACAATTGATTTTTAAAAATATCTTTTTAGCACATTAGTAAGGACAGTATTATCTAATGAGCGAGAGCTTCAAACCCTGATCGGAATAATCGTAAATAAATAAAACACAAGTTTGTTTTTTTAATCTCCCAAGAAACACACAGTTAGTTCAGCAATACTTCACGTTAGCAGTCATGAAGCTGTTATTTGTTCATTGACTGACAGTTGACAGCTGTAGTTTTGTAGCCGTGTAATCGGTCAAGAGTTTAAATTGCTACCAATGTCTCCTGAGTTCAATCCTTCCTGCCAGAGGCAAACATCACTTGAACAACATCATCCTTCCTCCAACCGTAACCTTCAAATCACATGTGACCAACAAAAAGTCCTTTACATCAATAATTTTCCAACGTTCGCACCAAACACCAACCTTTACAGCAGCGTAAAACACCCTAATGCCAGAGGAACTGTTCTTCTGGCTGTAACTTTTAAAAATCTGTGGCGGACAGGTCTCCGTCAAGAAGGCCGTTTTCCTGAAAACATTCACAGGACTAACAAAGAGTGGAACGACAGTAATGTTCCACTGCGTAATGATCATTCCTCTGCTTATCATTCACAGGCAGAATTGAAGCGAACACATCAACCTGACGTAACTGGTGATACACATGATCAGGTTTTAGAGCAACCATTTCCACCCATACAATCCAGTTATCATTTCCCTCCTCTTGCTCCCAGCTTAAATAGTAGAACACCAATCTTACATTCCAGCCAGTACCCCCCCTACCCAGCCTCACCGTACAATTCTGTCCCTGTCGCACGTCAACCACACTACACAGATCAAAATGGCGTCTCATATAATAACTTTCCTAGGCAAAATACAGACAGACTAACAAACACACAGTCTCCAAACCAAATCCATCCATATGCAGAACAATTGTTACACATGGCATCCCGCTTGTTGTCACAACAGCGCACATTTCCATCATATCATGCTTCTTGACTTCTTGTTACGTGAACCCCTCGTCCCCCTCCTGCCGACTCCTTCCCCCATGTGTCCCCATACCATTCTAATAGATATGACTATGTTTAATCTTTCGCCAGTTACAGAGTCAATCATGGATGATGTTTTCCTTTCAGTATTTGTCGCTTTCTTTAATTTTGTTGTTGTTGGTGGTGGTGATGGTTTATTTGTTGTTGTTGCAAGTATCGAAATATCGGGGAGGGTGGGGGAGGGTTGGGGTTAACTTGCACATGCGCATGAAGTATGAGTAGTTTGTTTTTCTTTGTAATTATAAACCCCTGTGGTTGCTCACACATGTGCCGGATCAACTGATAAGTTGCCTTGCCCATTGATATTAGTGCCACTGATACGATTGAGGAGTCCTGATTTTTCTCTCTATATATAATAGCTTTCATTTGTCATTATATATTATTAGCCTGTTATCATAAGGTGAAATTGTTATCTACCCCATAATTTGCTCATTTAATTGGTTCCGCTTGATTGATTGTTTCATTTCTTATAGTGTTTGATCTTCAGAATTACTCTTTTTTTTTTTTTTCTTTTTTTTTTCTCAATTTGATTGCTATCTACTTGACATTATTATTTTTGTTACTTTTCCCATAATTATAATCTAGATTGTCCTGTGTCTTGTTTACTGAATTTTTCATTACTTATATTGTCAGCTTAAGATAATCATGAATGCTAACACACCCCAGACGTGCGATGCATGGCCATTGGGAGAAGGTTTGAGAGTAGGCTTTCTTAATATCAATCATATAATTAATAAGTTATCTGATGTTTCTGATATATTGAATAATTTTGGAAAAAACTTTCACATTTTTGGATTTGGTGAATCAAGATTATCAGAACATATGTCAGACTCTGACCTAACCATGCCTGGATATAATGTCGTTCGTAAGGATTCTTTCAATCCAAAGGAAACAGGTTTACTTATTTATGTACATGAACATATTAGATTCAAAAGAATTCAATCACTCGAAAACCACCATGTTGAATCAGTATGGATCCAGGTACACTTTAAAAAATCGGAACCGTTTCTTATAGGCTTCATCTATAGGAATCCTGCAGAGCACGTTGACTGGATGGATAAGTTCA
>NW_027468547.1:0-5000 GCF_041734735.1 Babylonia areolata
TATAAGTACATGTAATTTTTTTTCACAGTTGATATATTGATTAAGGATAGGCCAACAGATAATGACATAGTCTTCATCCAGTGTACACGAATGCAATATTTACATTCAATTGTCTTCCATGGTCTTCCACATCTCCTTCCTTCCCCAGTCTCTCATCCTCTTGTTGCTCGCCCAAAACCGATTCTGTATACTCGATGTCCATTCTTGTTTTTTTTCTATGCTGTAAGTAAAGGTCTTCTGTCGAGCTATCTGTCACGCACGTGTGTCTTTTCTTTCGCTCCACACGCGGTTTTCTTTATATTTTCATTGGCGTTAAATTGAGATTTTTACCACTGCATTGTTTTCGTAGAGTTGAGTTTAACGACCCATTGGCTGGTGCCCTTAAAGGTAAAGTTTTTCATTGTTGCTGTTGTGAAGGTTTTGTTGTCCCAGTGTTGGGGGGTCCTCATTTGTTTCTATTTCAGTTCATGCTTTCTTTTACGTGCCTTCCGGTTTTCTGTTGTCTGCCTGTCTCCGGCCCTGTCTGTCTCTTCAGTCCACCTGACTGTTTGCTTGCCTGTCTGTCAATCCCTCTCAGTCTCCATTGTCTGGATTGGATTTTCAAATGCGATATCATTTCTGAACTTGTTTTTGTTTCGTTCGTTATGCAATAAAAATTTATATAAATATATGTATATATGTATGTATATAAATGTGTGTGTGTGTGTGTGTGTGTGTGTGTGTGTGTGTGTGCGCGGTCAGTCTATTTTTGAAAGAGAAATTAAATCCAGAAGTTGATGTGGCAGATGACTGGCGAGACAATGTATTCGTCGTGTTTAAACGAAACAAACATAACTCCTGGGCACACTCTCCTGGGCTTGCGCAAGCGCACGCTCGCTGAGGCAGGCACATACACTGGAGCAAATGCATACATAAAATAAACTGAACGATCGAATAGGCAGAGTGAATGAAAGAAACACATGCCACGTGATGCAAGGCATACCAGGGCCAGAAGAAAAAAAAAACAGACATGTGTAAACATCCGTTGAACATTCAAAGAAATTGTTATTTGTCCATCATAAGAAAATATGCAGACAAAGAAATGCGCACGTTTTATCAGTTTTTCACTCTTTTTGTTTGAGTGTGGTTTTTATGTTTGTTTTTGATAATCAATATACTCTTATAAGTAAACATACATGCTTTTTCCAATTCTTTTTCGGTGAATACACCTGTGTGATATGTTCATGTTTTCCTGAGCTTGGACTTTTGGTCTTTCCCTTTTAATGTAGGAATAATGTATTGCTCAGGGGAAACACGCATATTTAAAATAAATTGTAATCAGCAAACCAAAGTAATTAACTAGATACATGAATAAGTGCAAAAAAGAGAGATGTTTTAAATAGATAAATTAATCAATAGCTCAATACGTTTAGAAAATGATAATAATAATGACAATAACTACAATAATAATGATGATGATATGATGATGTTAATATTAATAACGATGATGATGTTAATATTAATAATGATGATGATGATGATGATGATGATGATGATGATGATGATGATGATGATGATGATAATAATAATAATAATAATAATGTAGGGGGGAAGGTTTTGGTGACTGCCTTGTTGGCCGCCCGATCAGTCATACGGTCTGCACCTGCTTGTACCTGAACCATCTTCGTGTGTAGACTCGAGTAGATCAAATACGCACGTTAAAGATCCTGTTATCCATGTCAGCGCTCGGTGGGTTGTGGAAAGAAGACTACATACCCAGCATGCACACCCCCGAAAACGGAGTAAGGCTGCCTATATGGCGGGGTAAAAACGGTCATACACGTAAAAGCCCACTCGTGTACATACGAGTGAACGTGAGAGTTGCAGCCCACGAACGAAGAAGTATGACTGATCCCGACCGCTGGGAGACTGAAGAGGAACAACAATTGCGGTGAACGGCGACTAGGAAGCGTGGGCAGTCCAGGGTTTGATTCACACACAGACCGCCGGGGACTTCTACGCCCCTCTTCAATCTCCGGAGTCAGTGGTGGACAGGATGTTGGTCTTTCGAATGGGAAGATAAACTCGTGTACAGCATGTACCAAGCGTAATTAGGAGAACCCTTGAGTAGAAAAGGGTTATTTCTGGCAAAATTATTTTTAAAAATCAACTTTGAAAAACAAAAGTATCTGCGAAAGGAAAACAATGGGTGGTGCTGCACAGTGGTGACTCAGGGCACAACACCACCCCAAAACGGGGCTTCGAACCATCACTAGTGAACTTTAGCAACGTTTAACTGATCCTGTCACGGCGCCTCCTAAAGTCATGTTTAAAAAGCAAACAAAAAACAAAACAGCTGTTACTTGTAGAGTAGTATAAGGGATGGGGGTTCTATATGTAACGATTTAAGCGTCCATAAGGCCCAACAACGCCTTAAACCATAAAAAAAACCCGTGCGATCGGTTTTTTTCGGCTTAAAAAGGTGTATGGAGAGCGAAACGGTCCCCGCGTGTGTGTGTGTGTGTGTGTGTGTGTGCTGGCAAGCTAGCGACTGCTCGGCGTGTGTGGGACGGGATCAATAGCTAAGAGTGTGGTCCCGCCCGCTCGCCCTCGCAGATAAGGGATGGGGGTTCTATATGTAACGGATTTAAGCGCCCATAAGGCGCAACAACGCCTTAAACCATAAAAAAAAACCCCGCGCGATCGTTGATTTAAGCGTCCATAAGGCGCAACAACGCCTTAAACCATAAAAACGAAAACGGCTTAAAAAGGTGTATGGAGAGCCAAATCACTAGATAAAAAAAAAAAAAAAAAAAAAAAGATGGTTAAATATGTGTATGGAGAGCCAAATAGGGATGGGGGTTCTATATGTAACCCATTTAAGCGTCCATAAGGCCCAACAACGCCTTAAACGAAAAACCCACGCAATCGGTTTTTTTTTTTTTACAACAAACATCCAGGAAGAAGAACCATCCACAACGCCTAGAGAAACATCCAGGAAGAACAAAAATAGAAGCATCTACAAGAAACCAACTACAATGGGAGAACCAACGGAGAATCCAACTACAGTGGAAGAACCAAAGAAGAAGCCAACTACAATGGTGGGACTAGAGAAAGAAGAATCTAGAAATATTGTTGCTACATTCCAACAGATGGGAATCAGAGCAGAAAAGTCTATTGCAAACCATATACTTCTAGAGAATGCATATGGAAACAATCTTCTTTCCGATATTTCGAGAGTGGACTATTTGCAAAACAATCTAGGACCTACCCATCTAGAACCCATCCCCGGGTCTGGAGTATTTGTAGACGATCTATACGTGTATGGGTATCTATCCAAAAAAGAAACTGTTCGATCCCCTAGAGGAATACAATGTACTACTGGAGAAAACGGGTCTGCAAAATATATAGTATCTAGAATTGCTATTGCAATACATTCCCTTCTAGATCTACCAGGAAGTGTAGGAGTAGGAATTGTTTGTACTGTTCCTATAGGGCATCCTTCCTCCAAAGAGAGCATTGTCCGAACCACAGTTTCTACTATAGAAAGGGAAACAGAGAATGTAGCAAGGAAGCAATGGGAGAACCTCCATCCATCCGAACCACCTATCGGAATCTTTGTAGCAAAGCTAGATGTTTCCCATATACCAATAGAAACTCTACAAACCATTCTAGATACTTTCGAAAAACATCTACTTGCTAGTGGGTATGGAATCTACTCTATAGACTATACACAAGACTTCTCTGGTACTTTGGATAGAAAGCAACTTGTAGGCTATCTAGAAAACGTGGAAGGGTTTCGAATGCAAAATACTTTCTCTATAGGAGATGTACCTACTATTCTAGACAACACAGGAACTGTAGGAGAGCACGTGTGTACATGGATTGGAAAGCTTGGTGGATATACAACAAGAACCAAGGCCTACAACAAGATAGTATCCAATTTCGAGGCAGGAGAGGTCAAAAAAAGTTTTGGTGGGCATCTAGCAGACTATGTTGCCTGCAAGAACAAAGCACTAGGAAAAACATTTCTACATCCTTCTGTCCAAGAAAGAGGATGCACAAGACTAGAAATATCTTTGTATGCATCTACCGATAGGTCTATAGAAACAGCAAGAGACCTAGTGGATAGCACTCTAGAACTAGTGTCTCCAAAAGAAAAACTATTTGTAGTCCAACCAGCAAAGGCACAATGGGACGCTTTGGCAAGTGCTATAGATAGATGTTTTGTGTTTGGGGATAGACCCAATTCTAGAATTCTAGTAGGATGGTATTGCCATACAAAGACACATAGAATAGCAGGCATAGAAATATCCCCATCTACCCAAACTATACAGGACGAGAAGAAATGGAAGAAAGCTATGGAATGGGCAATGGGAGATTTTGGATTTCGAAATTGCCCTATCTTCCAAACAGAGATTCTTTCTACTTCTCCCAATATAGTGTTGTCTCCTTTGCGGTGCTATACAAAAGGTTTACAAGAGCGGAAAAAAAAAAAAAAAAAAAAAAAAAAAATCAGATCTACCTCAAAAGTAATCTACCTTTTCCCGCAAGCATTTTTCCAACAGACAACAATGGTATTCCATCTACAGACATAGAAATGCCAGTACACGGCTATTTTCTCGAAAAAGAGATAGAACGGTATGGTGGCAGAGAAATGCTGGAAACAACCAATGTTGTGTAGAGTAGGAGGAGAGAAGACAAATCCACAAAAAAAGAAAGATAGACTATTCTATATAGTAGCATCTATCGAAGAAAACTAGAATATACGGCCACACTGGTAGCAGAGATATGGTTCGCCACAATAGGCAACAGCGAGAAGTTTCTCTTTTTTCTTTCGAGGACATTCTCCCAATATACGAGGAACAGGATCTGTATGTGTTTTTGCTAGTTCTACTACCTTTCTATCTATATCGGCTGGAGAGAATTGTATACTGTCTGTATACTCTTTTTTTGCTTTCGAAAACTCTTCGAAGTCGAATCTTGGAGAACAAGGTGGATCGAATACTATTGGCATTGTC
>NW_027468548.1:0-5000 GCF_041734735.1 Babylonia areolata
TCTCTCTTCTTTTCAAATCATATTTTACACCAGGCATACAGGCACCGAAAGGCATGCACTCCGTCACAATCCGAACAACAACAAAAAACAAGGTCCTCAAGCTGCTGACATATGTGACATTTTTGTTTTGTGTTCAGAGCACACAGGCACGCACGCATGTTGCAAGGATATCTCGGCCTTGTCAAGCTTGTCAAGTTTGTTTACGCATTCCCTTCCCTCCCGTGAGCCGCAGCTGAAAGAGGAACGCCGACACACACTGCTTGACAAGATCAGGAGCCGGCCCTTACTGACTACCTAAAATATATATACTTTAAGGCCAATTGAACTGAGGGGGGGGGGGGAATGTATGGTTCATAAACATAAACTAATAACACAGAGTGGTTTTCCAATAATCCGAACAAAAAAGACTGGTACACAAACCTCTCTTTCCTTAGACTGGGTTAATCCGAACAAAAAAAAGACTGGTACACAAACCTCTCTGTCACAATCCGAACAAAAAAAACAACAACAACAACACAAGCATGATGTCCGTCCATTTGTATCCCCCAGTTCTCTCTCTCTCTCTGCAGGGTGTGCAATCTGTATGAGAAAAAAAACAACAACAAAAAAAGTCAGTATGAGGAAAAAAAAAACAAGACACAACAGAACAGAGTTAGTTTTGGGGGGGGTTTCGAAAGAGGAATTCTGATAGACTACCTTCAAACATATACTTTAAGGCAAATTCAAGTGAGGGGGATCTCTGATACAGTTCTCGTCCTAATAATCTTAAATTCATCACTCCGTTTTCTGACAGAAAGCCAGCGTTGCCGCCGTCTGTACCTTGAAAAACTGGATCAAAAAAAGGGATATTGAGAGTAGTATCTTCGGAGTTTCCCCAGCCAAAATTGGGGCGGACACGGACAAAGGGGGTGGGGGTAGTAGCATTGCTCGGCCGAGGAGTGACAGTACTGGCAGCGGCTTGGGAGGCAGCATTATTACCTGTCAAAGTACTGGCAGCGGCTTGGGGGGCAGCACCTGTCAAAGTACTGGCAGCGGCTCGGGGGGCAGCATTATTACACTGTGGCCGAGTGACAGTGGGGGTGGTAGTAGTATTACCTGTCAAAGTACTAGCAGGGGGGCCAGCATTGCACTGTGGTTGGGGAGAGACACTGGGGGTGACAGCAACAACATTGTAGGGAGTGACGCTTGTTTGGGGGGTACTGGTACTACACGAGGCTTGGGGGAAAGTATCATCGTTGCACCGTGGAGTGACAGTGGTTCTGTTCTGGATTTGGGGGGTGACTGTTGAAGAAGTACTGGTACCAGCTTGGGGGATGAAAGCAGCAGTATTACAGTCTGGTTTGGGAGTGACACTGCTACATGAGCACTGTGGTTGGGGAGTGACACTGACTGTTGTCGAAGTACTGGTACCAGCTTGGGGGATGAAAGTAGCAAGATTGTACTGTGGTTGGGGAGTGACACTGGTTTGCGGGGTGACAGTATCTGTGGAAGTACTGGTACCAGCTTGGGGGATGAAAGTAGCAAGATTGTACTGTGGTTGGGGAGTGACACTGGTTTGCGGGGTGACAGTATCTGTGGAAGTACTGGTACCAGCTTGGGGGATGAAAGTAGCAAGATTGTACTGTGGTTGGGGAGTGACACTGGTTTGCAGGGTGACAGTATCTGTCGAAGTACTGGTACCAACTTGGGGGATGAAAGTAGCAGTAGTACAGTCTGGTTTGGGAGTGACGCTTGTTTGGGGGGTACTGGTACTACACGAGGCTTGGGGGAAAGTATCATCGTTGTACCGTGGAGTGACAGTGGTTCTGTTCTGGATTTGAGGGGTGACTGTTGTCGAAGTACTGGTACCAGCTTGGGGGATGAAAGTAGCAAGATTGTACTGGGGAGTGACACTGGTTTGCGGACTGACAGTATTATCTGTCGAAGTACCAGTTTGGGGAATGAAAGTAGCAAGATTGTACTGTGGTTGGGTACCAGCTTGGGGGATGATGAAAGTAGCAAGATTGTACTTCTGTGGTTGGGGAGTGACACTGGTTTGCGGGGTGACAGTATTATCTGTCGAAATACCACTGGTTTGTGGGGTTGTCGAAGTACCAGCTTGGGGGATGAAAGTAGCAGGATTGTACTGGGGAGTGACACTGGTTTGCGGGGTTGTCGAAGTACCGGCTTCGAGGATGAAAGTAGCAGGATTGTACTGGGGAGTGACACTGGTTTGATCTGTTGAAGTACCAGCTTGGGGGATGGAAGTTGCAGCAACGGGATTGTCAGTGTTATCGGTACTGCACTGGGATTCCAAAGTACTGTCAACTGTATTGCACCGGCCTTGAGGGGTGAAAGTAACAGCATTGCACTGTGGCTGAGGAGTGACAAGGTACCGGATTTGTGGGGTATTGCCAGTACTACACTGGATTTGAGAGAAATCAATTGTACTGTACTGAGGTGTGACCATGCTACCATGATTGTAAACGTTCAGATCTGTCGTATCATCTTCGCTTATTGGGGACAGATCTACATAAGAATGAAAAGCAGATTTTGCAGCGTCTGTTTGTGTTGTTAATGCTGGAAAAGAAGCAGCATTTTGAGGCGTCGCCGCTTCTTGATCGAGCTGGTTGAACAAATCATCAAGCTCCATAGATGTTTTTTCTTCACCTTTCTTTTCAGCCCCGAGTGCATGAACAGAAGAAACAGGATTGTTATACTCTTCTTCAACCATGATCGGAGCAAGATGTTTGGAATGCTCCGTAGATTCTTTTCTTTTTCTTTCCACTTGAGCCCTCCTGAATGCATGAAAAGAAGAAACAGAATTGCTGCATTCTCCAACCTCCATGACCGGAGCCGAATCCGATTCTTTTTTTTTTTTTTCCAATTGAGCCCTCCTGAATGCATGAAAAGAAGAAACAGAATTGCTGCATTCTCCAACCTCCATGACCGGAGCCGAATCCGATTCTTTTTTTTTTTTTTCCAATTGAGCCCTCCTGAATGCATGAAAAGAAGAAACAGAATTGCTGCATTCTCCAACCTCCATGACCGGAGCCGAATCCGATTCTTTTTTTTTTTTTTCCAATTGAGCCCTCCTGAATGCATGAAAAGAAGAAACAGAATTGCTGCATTCTCCAACCTCTATGACCAGAGCCGAATCCGATTCTTTTTTTTTTCTTTCCATTTGATTTTTTTTTCTGAATGCATAAAAAGAAGAAACAGAATTGCTGCATTCTCCAAACTTTTCCTCCATGACCGGAGCAGAGAATTCGGCATATTTTTCCATTGCCAATTTTGTGGGCTTTTCATGATAGACAAAATTGAATGACTCAAACCCGGAAGGGAAGGTCCAGGTTTCTATTCTGTTTTGCCCCCTGATGGGACCTGGGTCTCTTTTTGGTTGATCCAATGTCGTCCTTAAAAAAGGCTTCCAATATTTGCAGGCTTGAGATCCTTCAAGGAATTTCCAAACTCCTTTTTTTACCTCCATGTAAGTTAAAGGATGATCAAGCCGAATCTGTATGTCAACCTGTTTCATTTTGTCCTTGGTGCGACCGCCGCTTTCTTGACTGTCCAGCGAGACACCTTTCACCAGTTTTGGAAATATTTGCTCTATCATCTCTCTCAAACGAGCGACGCCGTTGGGAGTTGATTTAGCTATTGTGTAACTTAGGTCAAAAAATTTTTTGAAACAAAAATTGATCAGGCTCAATGCGCTGTAACAATCATTGTTTTTTTGTGAGTTTTCCATGAATACGCTTTCTCTAAAAGCCTGTGCTATGTCCCTTGGTTTCTTCCCCGTGCTGCTGTTTGCGAAAAGCTCGTTGCACAGCCTGGAGTTGCGAAACTGGCTCAGGTGCAGTTCCAAGGCGTCGAGCGTGTCGTCCTCGGCTCCAAACTGGCAAATGGATTTGATCCTCCGTAATTCGTTGCGCAGGTGAGAGGTTTTTTGCTTCTGGCCGCGCGTGACTAGCCCGGTCTGAAACCTCACAGAAACGGGAGCCCATGGACCGCCTCGTAAGAGAGCTTCGGAGAACACCAACTGCAATCAGTAAAAAAAAACACCCCAAAGTATCCACCTTTTCTTCTTTTTTTTTTTACATTCTCTCTCTCTCTCTCTCTCTCTCTCTCTCTCTCTCCTCTTTCTCTCTCCTTTTTCAAAAATAAAAATCATCAAAGCATCCTAAAAAAACAACAACAAACAAAACAATAAAACAGTTGAGTTTTCCGACAAGCTTAGTTTATTCCTGTTGACCCAAAACCGCTATCGCCCCTCTCAGTGTTGTTCAGGGTTTTTAGTTCCTGCAGTTTAGGAATGTAGATCCTCTCACAAATCAACTGTGCAATGCGGTCACCCTTTTTCACTTCAAAGTCTGCATCAGCAGCAAAGTTGAAGAGGACAACACTGACATTACCCCGGTAGCCTTGATCTATCACACCAGCTCCAACATCGATGAAATGTTTAACAGCCAGACCTGACCTAGGAGCAACTCTTCCATAGCAACCATCTGGAAGAGCAATCTGTATGTCTGTCTTAGCAATCACTTTACCACCAGCAGGCACGGTGTAGTCATAGGCACTGTACAAATCATATCCCGCTGCTTGCTCCGACCCTCTGGTAGGCGTGCTGGCTTCCTTGGACAGTTTAGCAAATTTCAGAATGACAGTATTTGCTGGCCTGTCATCCCGGTCGATTGGCGGCACTCCACTCTATGACATATAATTAAACTAATGTTAATACTGTTTACTTTTTTTTTAGTGCACAAAAATAGATCAGGTAAAACAACAACCCAAACTCAAAGGTTGATGATAGAAAAAAGTTGTATCAAGTAAGTGCCAAATTGCTCATAGATTTAAGTCACTATAAACAAATCCGTTACCTACGCGACACAACTTTTTCACTTTCGGTTACAATGGAACAGACAACTCTCCACCGCCTCAGGTTGGAAAAGAATTTTTTTTTTTTTTTTGAAGTAAAGTTCAGCAAGTGATGTAGGGAGAAATACCGTGTAAATATCCAT
>NW_027468549.1:0-5000 GCF_041734735.1 Babylonia areolata
TGTTTTGTTGTTGTCTCTACCATATCCCGATGTGAGCTGTTGTTTGTTAATCACATACACCAAAAATCTCTAAAACAAGAGGGAGGGTGGGAGAGTAAAGGATAAAGGGGGCAAGGTGGAGGGGACTGGGAGAGGGATGGAGAGAGATTTGATTTAAAAAAAAAAAAAAAATCTGCTGGGAATGTGCCATGAACCAGGAACACTGCCAAGGAAAGAATTTTTATAAAAAGAAAAGAAAAAAAGAAAAAGAAAGAGATTAAACCCTTTGACTGCTCATTTGAATGTTCGGCAATTTAGGGCTGTCACCTCATATAGATAAGACAGAGCTTACAGGTTAGAATGTCATTGTCAGTCGTCATTCCATATTTTGAGTCCCTCCTCTTGGGGCTGCATTATTTTTGTCAAGCAAACCCAATCAGCCATTGATGATAACACAAAAAGTAATATCTGCACTTCAAATTTATGGCACACTGATCTCATTTCACCACGGTTCAGCAGTCCAGGGGTTGAGGTGAACAAAACAAATCTGTGAAAGCTGCAGTTCAAACAGATGACTAGTCAACCCCACCAGAAGGGGAAAAAACACAACAACAACAACAACAACAACAACAAAACCCACAGAAAAAACCCAACACATCTTGAATTGATCACAAATTAAATGACTTGTTTGCACAAAAGTGAATGAGCATTCTTAAATGCACAAGCTTGCACACACATACACTTGAAGTGAGTGATAATTTGGGGATGATGTGGTGGTGGGAACAGTGTGGGGGGTGGGTGTGGGTGTGTTAGGGCTGTTGTTCAGGGTGTGGACGGGAGGGGTGGGGGATGGAGAGGTTGAGGGAGGAGGATGAATGACACTGGACATTACAAAGATACTTGTCAAGGGAATGGATAAGCACTTAGAACTTTAAGAAACGAATGTGATGGAATGAGATCAAGAATAAACAAAAGAAAGAAAGAAAAAACATTGATGCAAGTATGAAAGATAAGCAGAATGCAATGTTTAAGTTACAAATAGTGTAATGTTAGTTATTGTTCATATATTGTTGTAAAGCCAAAAAATACATTTTTGTACGGGGTTACATTCAGCTGTTTTTTGCTTTATTTTTGTTTAATATTTTGGTTTGTATGTTTGTTTTCAATTATGTTATATATCTGCAGTCTACACAATCTAGGTGTTCTCTAGTCGTTCTCTCTGCTATTCAGATCATATTTTCTCTGGTTTTAGCTAAGCCTAAAAAGTATTGCATGTTCTTTTCTCCTTCTTCAACCCATTTAGTTCTTGCTCTGATTTGTGCCCCCCTTGCCTTTTCTAATGATATAATCTCCAGTCTGCTGCAGGTTTAGTAAGTTCATATGTTTCTTTAGACATTATTCATGTTTTCTCAATATCTAAATTTTTAAAAAAGATATTTTTTATAATCTGTTCTAGAAAGTAGAATTCACAAATGATCTGAAACATGTTTTTTGATATGTTGTTCATTTCCTTGGTTTTTTTTTCTTCTTTTTTTATGTTTGGTTTCAAGGTGTTTACTGAAGATGCATTCCATATAATTTGATAGTTTGTACATTATTCTGTTGCCATTTCTTCAAGTGCATCATTTTTTTTAATCATTAATTTTTTTGAGAACCTTTGCTTTCCTTTTGTGGTTATTAAGCATGTTTGGATCTTGTTAAGGGAAGGTTTGTATAACACAACTGTTTATATTTTGTTGACAGTTGTTGAACATTGAATTTACTAGCTTTTGTGCATTTATCTTGATACTTACTTACTTACTTGATACTTGATTCTTGCGGTGAAGAAGGCCTAACTGGCCTGTTCACCATTCCAGGAAAAAGAAATCACTACACATTAGACTGTGTGTGGCATGTGTGGCACAGACTAGTGGTAACATTCCTGGTCGTAGAGAGTGGGGTACACACCTCCAGTGTGCATCCTGCCTGTTTTTGAACATGTTGACAGATGAGGCGGTTACAACACTGTCAGGAAGGCTATTCCAGACTGTGACTGTTGGGAGAAGTAGCCAGCATGTAGGTTCAGCCTGCAGTGTCCCTTGGCCAGCTTATGGCTGTTCCCCCAAGTATCCCTGCCTTGGAAGAGGTGGAGCACTGGTGATCTGTGTCATAGATTTTGTGGACGTATTTGTATACATTGATCATGCCACCTCTGGTATGACGATGCTCCAAGCTAGGTAGTTTCAGGCTAACAAGACATTCTGGGTAGGGGAGCTCATTCAGGGAACCTATCAGGCGGGTTGTTCGCCTTTGGACATCTTCTAGGTCAGTGCAGAGTGTCCTGTGTCTTGGCTGCCAAACTGAGTGGCCATACTCCAGGGCTGGTCTTACCAGGGACTTGTAGAGTGAAATGAAGGTTTCTGGCGTAAAATGGTTGAAGGTTCTTCTTTTGACGCCTAGGGCTCTGTTGGCTTTTGCTGTTGCATGTGCCATGTGGTTCTTGAAGCTCAGGTCTTTGTCCACCAACACACCCAGGTCTCTCTCGATGTCACTCTCCTCCAGCCAATGAGTGCACTCCACTCCCTGGGGGTCCCATCCCTTCATGCCATAGGGGCTGCTTCCTTTGGATTGCCCATTCTCAAGACGCTGCATTTTTCTGGATGAAAGCGTAGTTGCCTGTCTGTGGACCACTGCTGTAGCCGGTCTAGATCCTCTTGAAGAGTAGCCCTCGACTTGCTGTCATCGCTGCATAGGAAGACCTTAGTGTCATCTGCAAAAAGCTTAACATGACTGTGGACATGGTGAGGGAAGTCATTGATGTAAATGACGTAGAGGATAGGTCCTAAGACGCTGCCTTGAGGAATGCCGCTTGTCACCCCTGCTTGCTCTGATCTTACACCATTTACGACGACCTGCTGTGACCTGTTGGGAAGGAAATCCCTGATCCAATCAAGGACCTTTCCACTGATGCCAAGAGCTTTCACTTTGGCCACTAATCTGCGATGGGGGCATCCTATCAAAGGCTTTCATGAAGTCCGTGTATACTGCATCCACCCCTCCTTCTGCATCAATCATCTCAGTCCAGATGTCGAAAGTCCAATAGCTGAGTCGTGCATGATCATCCCTGTGTAAAGCCATGCTGTCGCTTGCTGATCAGTCTGTTGTCCTGAAGATGTGCTATGAGCTGCTCTCGAACAAGTGCCTCCAAAGTCTTGCAGAGTATGCAGGTTAGGCTTACTGGCCTGTAGTTGTTTGGGCTGAGCTGGCTGCCTTTTCTGAAGATCGGGGTGACATTTGCAGTTCTCCAGGTATCAGGGCGATCTTTCCAGCGTCCAAAGACTTCCAGAAGATGATGCTAACGGGAGTAGCAGCATACGTGGGCTGATCCCGTCGGGTCCAGGTGCTTTCCCAGTCTTCAGGCTGGCAAGGTGCTTCCTGACAGCTTCTTCTGAGATGACAAAGTCAAGCAGCTCAGAACCATACGCATAGTCTGGCATCTCTGGTAGATCGCCGTCTCTCTCTATGGTGACACTCTGGAAGAAACTATTTAGGAGGTTTGCCTTCTCCTTGTCTTTTGACGTCTTTGTTCCATCCTCTCTTTTGAGATCTGTAATGCCTGTTCTGGCCTTGGTTTTGGATTTCTTCCTCTGGTTCCCGGATACAGTTGTTTTTAGAACATGCTTTTCCGTGACCTGGTCAAGCTTATCTCTGAAGGTTGTCCAAGCTTCTTCTACAGGAAGACCCTCCAGTTGCTCCTGCCAGTTGACCCCGCGAAGCTCTTCTTTCATTCCCTCATAGTCAGCCTTGTTCCAGTTGTGGCGTTTCTGCTGATCTTTCCCTTTATATACACATGAGAGGTTGATGACAAGTGTTGCATGATCACTCTTTCCTAGTGCAGAAGTTGTAATGATCTCATCCACTGTGACTTCTCTGTTGGTTAAAACCAGGTCATCCAGCGTTGGTGTCTGGCCCTCTCTGATGTGAGCAGCTTGTGTCTGGTGCTGAATCAAGTAAGCGTCTTTCACAGTTCTAAACAAATGGCTAGCTGGGTGACCACTGGCACATCTTTTCCTATCCCAGTCAGTCTCTGGGAAGTTAAAATCCCCCAACACTAGCAGGTGCAATGGCATCACTTCTGTCACTGACAGCGGCAACTTGTTCAGACTGTCATTATTCTGTTCATGACTGTTTAGACTCCGGTACACCAGGCCTATGGTTATTTCTTCTTTGTCTTTCAGTTTGCAGTCAAAAAAAAACTGTTTCCTCAAAGTCTGTACTCAAGTCTCTGCATGCAGGTTTTAGCTCTTCTTTTACATACAGGCAGATACCCCTTCCTCTCTTGTCAAGGTTATGAAACATTTTAAATCCTGGGATAGCAGTTTCACTGTCTTGAACTTCATAGCGCAGATTCTTTGGCTTGATTTCAACATTTCCAATAACAGCTGGCTTGTGCAGCTCTACCATGGCTTCCAGTCCTGACCGTTTGTTCAGAAGACTGTCTGCGTTTGTGTACAAACAACAAAAAGAGTTGGTACTAGAAACGTTGGACATATTTACATTGAGTGCATTAGAGGAACATTTAAAACTGGTGCGTTTAAAACTATGTATATTCTTTTGCTTCTTGCGTTCTACTGTCCTCTGCTCTCCTCTTCTGGTTGTGGGTGCTGGTTCTTCCCGATGTTCACAACCTTCCCGTTTTTTCTGACCCATTTTGCAGTACTGTCTCCTTCTTGCTTAGAGAGTACTTGTTTTTCCTTCATCTCTTAGAATAGCGCCTGTTCTATTGCCCGTTCAGCTGGTGTCAGATCTTTCCTAGCACTAAAACTGGTGAGCATAATCTCAGTGTCTACATCACTTCCTAGATTTTTCTTTGTCGTTGTGATTGCTTGCAGAGCATCATCTCTGGTTGCCTCGCTGGTAAATGACAGTCTCAGGGTCTAGGTCCTTTCATATTGGACGAAAAGTTCCCGAGTCTCTGGACTCCAGTGGGAACACAATCACTGTTGGCTTGTGTCAGTATCCTGCTTGAGGCGTCAATGTCT
>NW_027468550.1:0-5000 GCF_041734735.1 Babylonia areolata
TTTTTCAGTCTTATGCGAACCCCACTATGACTGGGGATATTCGCGCAATGAATGCAGCCTGGCTTGCGTGGAGAAACAACCCAATAGTGTGGTGGCAGAATCAAATCAATTTTGTGGTATGGTGCGCAACCGCCGGGTGTGGAGTAACGGAAGAACATTTTCAAGCTTCTGATCCGTTTATTCGAGCCGTGTATAGGTTTCATTTTTACTATCAGATTCGGAGGTTATTGGACGAGTTAAAAATCCTGCTACCCACCGACCAAGCATTTAACATGTATAATAATCCGTTTGATAAAGCAGTTTATCAGCGTCTGTGTGCCGAATTTGGGCAGAGGGATTGGAGACAGAAAATAGAAAAGCATGGCTTTGGTTTGGGAGAATTTATTCAGGCTGAGACCCCCGGTGGGGCTGCACGACAGGCAATGAGAAACAGAGGAGAGGGACCTGTGTTCTTTAGCCCCCACGATACAATCAGACATACGGTGGACATCACCCGGGCTTGGACAACATTTATTCCTAATAAGGGGTTGGGTTTTACACATGCGGGGATAGTTCGTCTCAACGATAGCATTCGCACTTATGTGTGGGCTCTAATAGGGTCACAAGCGCAAACGCGCACGAGTATAACAACAAAAGGAACTGGATTTGATGCGCAAAAACAATTTTTAGCCAATGTTGAAGATGCGATTAATGCCCCCGAAAACCTACAAACGGCGATAAAAAAATACCAGGACGTTCTCCAGTACGCGAGATCCGAAGTAAACTTTGCATTTGGTGTTGGCCTTTATATGGCCCCATCTGATATGGCATTGAGGGTTGGTACACACATTAATTATAATAATAAAATTGTCATTGCGACAGAAGAACAGAATATTGGTGTTAATGATGGATTAAACGAACTACCACACATTGTACCACCTACCCAGAGTGTTTCACCCCAATCCACCCAACATACCCAGAGTGTTCCACCAACTCAACATCCAAGTGTTCCACCTACCCAAAGTGTTCCACCAAATGTACATGCATACTATTTTGTTGCCCCATCAGGAAAAGCTCTTCAATGGTCTAGAGGTCACTGGGCTCTTGTGCCACCTTCTGATGCAGACCTGGCAATGCTTGATGTGAGTAATACGGTGCTCGATTATAAATCACACAAGCCTTTGACAACACCGAGGACAGGAGCGGGTGAAACGAGAGTTTTGTTAGGCATTCGCGGGTGGTGCACTCTTACCTATAGAAATAAAAAATTAATACAAACATCTCGACCAGGATTTGCAATAGCTACCGGTGCTGGTAATAGACCCTTTCTGTATGGTGCAGGTTCTTCAGATAACAAATTTAAACTCAAACCAGCGAAAGTATCGTACGAAGAAGAGCCAACAACTCACAAAGACTATAAAGTCACTCTTACTTTAGGATTGATAGGTGGTATTTACTTTCTCTTCTTTAAATAATCAAACAGGAGGAGGCCAGCACCGAGCACGAGTGCCCACAGGTTGTTGGCTAACCACCCAACCGCTTTACCCAACGTGCTTAATAACCACGAAACAATAGCCCCAATGACTCCTGGGAGGGCATCAATCGCCTTTAAACCTAATTTTTTAAGTAATTCTCCCAAATCTTTAAGTCTTTTTCTTATCCAGTTGTCATCTTTTTTACCCGACGGCGGCCGTGGAGTGCCCCCTCCACCCGTGACGGCCAAAACGATAGTGCTGATAATCATACCAAAGGCAGTAAGAATGGAAACGATAGTAATGCCTTGTTCTCTAAAAAGCGTTCGAATACGTTCCGCTAGTGTTGTGTCCTCCTCAAGAATTCTGCGTATCGTTTCACGCATTCTGCTGATTTGAGATCGCAGTGCTTCTTTGTGTGTTGATATCGCTTCTAGTCGTGCAGCACGCTCGATGTTTAGATCGTCTAATTGTAAACGCAAGGGTTTGATTTCGCTTTCATGTTTATCAGCTAGTTCCGCAGACTGAATTCTTATTTTTAAAGCTGACATTTCTTCATCCAGGTGAGAGAGTTTTGAGAGGTTGTCAGAAAGATTACCGCGCTGTCTTTGCATGGCTTTGTCTAAACCTTTGAGTTCACGAATATAACCACCCAGTTCATCGGTGCCATCCAGGGGAGGATCATCTATAGTTTTAAGTACTTCATCGATTGTATTTGGCAAGAAATCATCCATCTCAATTTCTTCGCCCAGTTTGATTTCAACCTTTTGGAGAGCCGCGACCGTTTGGGGTTTTAAGTTTTTCCTCCTCCAGTCTACAAAACCAAGTTCCTCGCGAATAATATTTGCTCCACCAGGTTTTCCCGCTAGTGTTGAAAGTGCTAGGGGTTGTTTCGTGCGGACGTTAATGATATTAAAATCTGGATTATTTTTTAATCGTAGTGTACCTCTTCTATCAAGTTCAAAATTGGCATAATTTCGCCCAACATCGGGCTCTTGTCCAAATGCATCATAGTAATCATCAACCGCGCTCTTTAATAATTCTGTTTGCAAGGAACCAGATTCTATTATTGACTCACCACCTTCTGTGAACCCTTCCGCCATATTAAACTTATAAAGTTATATCATCTATATAAAACAAAAAATGAGTGGAAGAAAGCTTAATCCAATGAGAAGTTTGCGGGAGCCGCGGGGGATAAAGGGCGTGCGGCAGACTGTCGTGATTACTAACAATCCGTCAACTATCGATCAGAATCAACAACTTCTTGTACGCTTTCCTAATTTAGGTGTTGACGATGTGATCGTTCCGGGGAGTGTTCGACTAGCATTCAAAATTTCTTTGACTTCTACAACAGATGTAAACAGAACACTCGTTGATAATATTGGTAGAGCCATAGTACGTAAAACAACCATTCGCATTTCCGGTAATGAAATCATGAGCGTTGAAGATAGTGATGTATTTTATACTTATGGAGATCTTTGGCGAACTCGACAAGAACGAAGAAACGCCGTTTATCAAGGTATTGACTTAACTGCACACCGTAATGTGACACGATTGCGTATTAACGCGGATAATAAAGATAACACTATCGTTAGAGATGCCGCTATTGCGGAGGCTTATGGTAATCGATTTTGTATTCCGCTTGATTTCGAATTGCTAGAATCTCATGCACCATTTTATCAGAGTGCTCTCGGCGATCGCCTGGAGTATGAACTTACCTTTAACGCTTATAACAAGGTTATCCTCAGCACAGACCCGGATGTATCCTATACGATAGAAGGGATTAGTCTCAAGTTTGAGAAAGTCACACAACCCGAACTTGCGAGACAGATAGCCGGTTATTATTCGGGTAGGCTCGCTATTTTATATGATAGAATACTACGACATCGTAAAATTCCTCTAGACAAATCTGACACACTCTGGAATATTAATCTCAACGTGCCGGCAAAAAGTATGAAGGGGGTACTGCTGTTGTTTGATGAGTATTACAATCCTAAGATCAATAAGGTTGAAGTGACGATCGAAGGTGTGCCCAATCAACTGTTTAGTCAAGGTATGCGTTCCTATCAACAATGGGATGAAATCAGAAAGTTTTTTGGAACGCAAAAACGTGACCCCGAAGTAGACAAAGTGGTAAAAGATTTAGAACTAGCGGATGTCACAGTCGGCGAATATTTCACGAATAATTATGCTCTTTGGTTGGATATGTGCACCACAGATGATAATTCTCTTCACGGGAGTGGACGTCGTATCGAAAATGCGTCTGAAGGCATTACGATTCAGATTCAGAAAAAAGCTGAAATGGCAGAACCACTAAATGCGTATGTATTTGTAATTATGGATGGACAATTAAATATAGAAGATGGAAGATTTGTCGAGGTTGTTTACTAAAGAAGCACATTCCGCAATTATTTGCGGGCAAACTGGGTGCGGTAAGACCGAATTTATTTTAGATTTATTACAAACGACATATCATGGTGTGTTCGAGAATATTGTAATTCTATGCCCTACTCTCGAATATAATAAAGCCTATCGATCCCGAGTGTGGGTAAGAAAGGACCGCGGGGTATACACCGTTAATCCCGGTGATAAACTTCACGAATGGCTTGGGCTGTTTTTTGAAATATTTGCCGGGGAGCCAACGTTGTACATCATCGATGACTGTAGTGACTTAAAGGCTCTTACTCAAAAGAAGCAAATGTTGAGTAAACTCGCATTTTCTGGAAGACACGCGAAACAGTCTGTGTGGGTGTTGACTCAGAAATACAACTCGGTTCTTACTGACCTTCGCGAACAAACAAAATGGGTGGCTTTATTTCACTGTAAGGATAGGGACTCGTTTGATGAGTGTTTAAGAGAAAACGATGTCATTCCAACACAAAATGAACGTAAAGAGGTTAGGAAATCATTGGCAAATACCAAACACTCCAAGTTGATATTAAAAACTGATCAACCAGTTGCATATAAAATTTGCTTGTAATAATCAACAGCTGTTTAACAATGCTTAACAATTTCTTGACACTGCTTAACAGTTCCTTAGCACTGGTTAGCAATTTCTTAACACTTTTAGTCGTTGGATTTGTAGTTTTTCATTATTTTAAACTTAAAAGGAGGTATATAGAATATAAGAAGATGGACCAATTACTATCCGATGATCCCAAACGCGACAGGCTTATGGCGGTGGTCTCAGCCGGTGGAGCAAAAGAATATTGAGGGAAAGAGTTTAGTGTTGATAAAATCGAAGCGATGAAAGATGCGGATATAGACAAGCTTTATACGAGATACGAAGCGAGTTTAGGATCGATGATTACAAAATCACTCGGTAATACAATTATACAACTGTATACCAGAGCAGTTTGTATGTATCTCCCAATTGATGACCAAACAAAATTAAATAGTGATCTCGAGCAAGATCCATTCCTGGGACATGCGCTTAACAGCTTTACTTGCAAACTATATCACAGATTTGGCATGTTCTTAGCTCCGCTCACCACAGCTGTAACTACTGTTAAACATTGTCAATTTAATAAATATAATGGAGGAAGTAAC
>NW_027468551.1:0-3000 GCF_041734735.1 Babylonia areolata
GATGGACCAAATGTTTTGCTATGTGAATGTTGTATCACATTGATGTCGTGAAAAGTCAAAATATAACCTTGTGTACAAGGGAAAAAAAAAAAAAAAAAAAAAAAAAAATATTGATAGGAAAAACAAAACAAAAAAAAACAAAAACAAAAAAACACACACACACACATTAACATCCTTATAGTATATAGACAGCCAAACGTAAAACAATAATTAAAAAAAAAAAAAATAATAATAACTCTCTTGCAAACTATTCAGCCCCCATGGTGGAATACCGACACAGAGAGAGCCTGGATAGAAAAACATGCGACTGTCAAACTTTGGCAAAAAGAAAGAACAACCATCTCCGGACAAAGATATTGAAACAAAAATGAAAGAAAAAACTAAACAGTTTGAAATCATTGCTCAAGAGGCCAAAAATGACAAGTGGAAACAGTTCTGCGAGGCACTCAGTTATGACTCAACACTGACAGAGTTCTGGCAATTTTATCGTCGCATGGAAGGAAAAACGTGCACAACAACCACCCCAGACATGGTAGACACTGACGGAACCAAGCTTAAGACAAACGAAGAAAAAGGATCCGCCCTGCTCAAACGCTTCATACAACAGAGCGATCAAAGAAACTTAGATGAGAAAAAGAAATATGTCGAGGAGTTAAACCAAACCCTTATGCAGACTGAACCTGATGATGACTTGACAATAGATGATCTAAACGAAGCAATAGCTAAATGCAAGAAAGAATCAGCTTCTGGCCCAGACAAAGTTCGCTACTCGGACATCAAGGAACTATCGGAAGAAGACAGAAGCAAACTTTTCAATCTGTATCAAAACAGTTTCCACAATGGACATGTGCCGGAGGACTGGACACACAGCTTCTTAAAACCCATACCAAAACCAGGAAAGGACCATCATCAGGTAAGTGGCTACCGGATCCTAACCATGCAAAACATTGCTGGAAAGCTCATGGAACGCTTGATAGCCAGGAAACTTGCAAGGGATCTTGAACACAGGCACATTCTCCCTTCAAATCAAGGTGGTTACAGAACAGGCAAGTCCACATGGGAAAATGCAGCTGCTTTTGCATATGAGGTGTATGAAGGATATCAAAGGAAAGAAGAAACACTAGCAGTAGCAATCGACCTTGAAGATGCCTACAATAAAGTCCAGTTTGCGCACCTCATGGAGCTGCTACTAAGGTATGGAGTAAGTTTGACACTGACAAGATGGATAGCAGCAGCGCTTCAGGAAAGAACTGTCGTCCTACGCCTTGGTGATTGGATGTCTGCACCTTCTAAACTATCCATGGGACTGCCACAAGGGTCTCCGCTCTCTCCTGTCCTCTACAATGTCTACACGAAGGGCCTTGCAGACTTAAACAACAATGGAATAGCTCGGGTGCTTACTCTTGCGGATGATGGCCTGGTCTTCAAAACTTCGAAAGATGCTCAGGAAAGAACTAAAGCCGTCCAGAAACAACTAAACACTATTGCTCAATGGTGCAAAGACACAGGATCTTCCATCAATCCAGTGAAAGCCCAAACGTTGCTGTGCACCCTCAACAACAGAACCGCGAGCAAATCACCACCTTCTGTGTCATTCGATGGGATTCAGATCGAGAAAACTGAATGCCTACGCTACCTAGCAATAAACTTCAACAGGATGCTGACCTTCAGAAAACATACGGAAAATACTGTTCTCAAATGCAAAAAGGGCCTTTCAGTCTTAAAAGCAATAGCAACCAAAGGTATTGAACAACGCCACCTCTTCCTGCTATACCAATCACTCGTCCTCAGTGTGATCGACTACGGACTTGGGCTAACAACACCGACTCAAAGCAACCTCTTAAAATTAGAAAGAGTTCAAAATGAAGCTATGAGGCTGATCCTTGGAACAACAAAAGACACGCCCACAGAAACCATGCGATACCTGCTTGACCTTCCTTCAGTGCAGGCCAGAAACAAGTTAGAACAGGTCAAGACCTACTTCAAAGCATTAGAAAACCCTCAAAACCCACTGCATGACGCAGTCAAAGAACCAAAAGGCAGCCGTCTAGGACGAGGAAGATCATGGATGGGGCAAGCAGAAGACACAATCCAGCTAGTATGCCGACTACAAGACCTGAAAGAAACAAAAGAATGGGAGAAAAACCCCGAAAACCTCACCCATCTATTCAACACAGCCATTTCACCCCCTCTAGGAAGACATTGTCGGGAATGGCCAGAGGGCAAAACTGATGCAGAAGTGAAGCTACTCATAGAAGAAAACAGTAAAGAAGAGGACATCGTCATATACACAGATGGCTCAGTCACCAAAGACCAATCCGGTCGGGGATTCACTGCGAAACAAACTGGAAAAACAGAGAAGAGAATGCTGCCCTTCAGTGGCTATCGTCCATCCATACGCCCGGAAACCAACATGCCATGATTCTAACCGACTCAATGAACCTCATACAGAAAATTGAAAACGGAACGGGAAGCCCAGAGTGGCATAAGGCAATGCGCAACTTTCATATTAAAAAAACTCACATGGTCATACTGCCCGGGACATGCAGGAGTTAAGGGAAATGAGCGAGCTGACAGACTTGCAACACCAACGAGCGGCCTACATCTAGGAAAATCGGAAATCCTCCGAAAAGTCAAAGAATATCAAAAAGAACAGGTACAAGGCCATCACACCATCGATCGCCTCAAAGAAATAAAAGCAGAGAGAGGGAGCAGCCAAGTCTAACATGAAAGGTAGAGCACGATGCTTTGCAAATCAAACAAATATCGGCATCATTTCCAAACCAACATTGCGCAAATTTCTTGAAAACGGAACAGTCTCTGTGGGCTTTTCCAAATACAACAGACTGAGCAACACACTAGACGCCAATTTCTTGGCATCAGAGATCTTTTCCCATCCCTCTTGCGGCCAATCAGTGGCAGCCTCTGTGCGTGCGTGTATGTGTGTGTTTGTGTGTATGTATGGGTCTGTGTTTTTGAGAGCGTTTGTGCATTGGCGTG
>NW_027468552.1:0-3000 GCF_041734735.1 Babylonia areolata
AGGTGAATAACAAAATGAACAGAAATGACATCAGAAAGAGGAGCAGTGTACAGAACAAACAGAATGCAGCCCAGGACAGAGCCTTGTGGTACACCATAGGAAATGAGGGTTGGATCAGACTTAGCTGTTAACAGAGACAATCTGCAAGCAGTAGGATATGTATGATGAAAACCAATTCAGAAATGTTGAATGAATCCCAAATACATGTTCAAGTGTGGAAAGGAGTATACTGTTTCAAACGCAACCTACAGACTGAGGAAGGTCAACAGTTTGCCTTCAGTTCAGTGCTATAGGCAGATCTTTTTGCTGACTGGAAAGAAGAAAACAGGTTGTTTGATGCTAAATGGTCTGAAAGTTGAGAGAGAATTTTTTCAATAATGTTGGACACAAAAACAAGGCTGGATACAGGGTGAAAACTTTTGACGTCATTGTGATCCAGGTTGGCTTTCTTCAGTAGGGGCTTAACAAGTGCAGTTTTGAATACATCAGGGAAGACACCAAAAATTAAAGAATCATTTATCATTTTTGTTAGTGCAGGCAAACCAACATCCAAACACTCATATAGTAATGGTGTGGGAAGGGGGTCAAGGTCACATATTTTTGGAGCAAACTTTTTCAACACACTCAGTTCATCTTTATCTGATATGAGCAATTCTAAGACAGGTCTATGACAACTGTTGTGTTCATTAGGATATATATACTCGCAACATTTTAGATATATCCATGATAACTGCGGTGTTTGTTAGGAAATATGAGCAACTTATTAAGACATAGCCATGATGACAGCTGTGTTCACAGGGAAATATGAGTAATGTTTAAGACATCTCTGTGAAGCAGATGACTGCTGTATGTCCCAGTCTTCCCATTTAAGCCCATAGCATTTCATGAGTTATCTCTGAGTAGGCACCAGCTGGGGTACAAAAAATTCCTTGAATGATACCTTTGATGGGCTTTGAAACCATTTCCAGTCTATGACATAACCTTTGTTCGCTATGGCTTAACACTTTATATTAAATAATCTGTTGTGTATCTCATTCTTTCAATATTATTTGTATTTGTATTTCTTTTTATCACAACAGATTTCACTGTGTGAAATTTGGGCTGCTCTCCCCAGGGAGAGCACGTCACTACACTACATGCCACCCATTTTTTGGTATATTTTTCTACATATTTTTTTGTATTTTTCCTATCAAAGTGCATTTTTCTACAGAATTTTGCCAGGAACAACCCTTTTGTTGCCGTGGGTTCTTTTACGTGCGCTAAGTGCATGCTGCACACGGGACCTCGGTTTATCATTTCATCCGAATGACTAAATTATGTGTAAGGAACATACATTATCACACTATCTGGTGTGAATTCCTGTGTGCTGTTTCTTCAAAGAACTTATTCAGGAAGTGTGCATTTGTATAAGTGAAAGAGAGGGAGAGAGAGAGAGAGAGAGAGAGAGAGAGAGAGAGAGAGAGAGAAGGGGTGGGAGAACAGGGGTATGAGGAGAGGAACAAGAGAGGGAGATTAAATCCATTACCTGTGGGCTCCAGGTGGTGACATCATTGTCATACTGGTTTCTGAACTGTTGAAACAGACATAAACAGGAATGATAACATTTATAAAAATGATATTACATGGCCTGCTCTAAGCAGAAGAAGCATTCAAAATTAAAGATAACAAATGGTTAACCGTTTACATTTTTGTATGTATTTCTATAATTTTTTAAAATCCAGGAATGTCTTCAGTTGACTGCCATACTTCTTTATATATATATACTTATATATATATATAATATATATATATATAATATATATATATATATTGTCTTTTCTGTAATCTTGTGGTAATCCCTGTACAGGGCAACAATCCACAATGTATGGGGGTGTGCTCTAGGAGACTGATGTCTGTGTACAACCATTAAGCCCCTAGTTCAGCCAGGGGAGCCTGGGCCCCACACAGCATCAGTCAAAAAAAAGAAAAAAAAAAAAAGAAAAGAAAACTGTCCTGTAGCAATACTGAGCCTGCTGTGATAAAAAGAAATACAAATATATTTTATATATATTTTTTTTTCTTCTCAAGGCCTGATCTAAGCGTGTTGGGTTATGCTGCTGGCCAGGCATCTGCTTGGCAGATGTGGTGTAGCGTATATGGATTTGACTGAACGCAGTGACACCTCCTTGAGCTACTGATACTGATACTGAGGCTGGCAGCCAGGCCTCAGTCCTGGTCTTGAAAGCCTGAGGGGAAATGGCTGGAATGATATTGTCTGGAATCAGGTTCCACAGGTGGACAGCTGAAGGAAATTATGGACTGCCTGTGGGAGTCAGTGTGGGAGTAGGGGACCTGTAGTTTCTCTGGGTGGCCTCAGACAGTTCTACTTGTCCACACTAGAGTACTTTCTCTGGGTGCCACCACAACCAAGCCACCAATGATCTTATAGATCATGGTGGCTTTGGCTACAGTGGGGGGCAGTTTGAGGGGGTGAGTTTCAGCCTGGAGAAAAGCTCTGTTGCACTGATGGTGGGGCGGAAGTCATCCATGATTTTTTCCAGCTCATCTGCGTTGCACCATAAACATTTAATCTATCTATATGTATTTGTTTATTGTGTTTAGTTCTTGTGTCTGCAATTTCTTTGATGGATCTGATGACAAATTAAATGAGTGAATCAGCCACCCAAAACAGAGTTATAGAATGCACCCACTTTTGTTTAAACGTGTACAAAAAAATAATAGAAAAGAAATGTGAGAACGGTATTGGTGTGAGAATCTGGCATCACCCATCCAGACGTTCTTCCTATCTCCGCGCTTTACTTGCCCCAGTAGGGGATAAATACATTCGGCTAATTCATGTTTTTAGATTCAGTATCATGTACTTTGTGTGTGTGTGTGTGTGTGTGTGAATTCTGATTTGACGTCAGGGTGTTTTCACACTGACCCGCGGAGCAAGGACAAACGCCTTCTGCCCATAAACTATGGGCAGAATATCACTAAACAGATCATATGCTTAATGTG
>NW_027468553.1:0-3000 GCF_041734735.1 Babylonia areolata
CGCCAGTATGCAAGATTTGTATGCGAGGCGAGTGAGTGGTTCAGAAATACAGGCAGATTGAGCAGCTGACGACACCCATATTAGAAAATTGAGCTGCTGCTATCAGGATGACGCTACATAACTTTTGAAGTAAAATCCAGAGCTCAGAAGACTTTTATTCCACCTTTTAAATTCGTGAGAACTATGTATGCGCGCGTGCGCGTGGTGTGTGTGAGTGAGTGAGTGAGTGTGTGTGTTTGTGTGTGTGTGTGTGTGTGTGTGTGTGTGTTGGTTGGTCTGTTCACTAAAGTTATTTTAGACTTGAAAAAAGTGTGTGCAGTGTATGTTTATGTGTGTCGGAATGTGTTCAAACTGTATTCACCTTCACCACCTTCACCTTCACCTCTCCCGTAGTCTGGGTTCAGACCGTTGGGGCACCGCTGCTGACCTGACCACCACCCCTCTCCACTCTTCACGGTTTTCTGATTTCCTCAGGGCGTCACCGAGCGTCAAGCCTGTCCACCCCCGGATGTTGTCTTCCCATCTCTTCTTCTGCCGTCCTCTCCTTCTGCCTCCCTGTACGGTGCCTTGCAGGAACGTTTTGGCAAGACCAGATGATCGGGAGATGTGTCCATACCACCTAAGTTTGCGTTTCTTCACTATGGACAGAAGGTCTTCATAGGGTCCAATACTTTGCTTGATTCTGTTCTTCACTTCCGTGTTAGTGATGTGGTCTCTGTAGGAGATGCCAAGTAGTCTACGAAAGCATCTCATCTCGACAGCTTGGATTCTTCTCTCGATGTCTGCAGTCAGGGTCCAAGTCTTGCAGGCGTAGAGCAATATTGATATAACCAGGGAACGCATCAGTCTGATTTTTGAGCTGAGAGCGATGTTTTTGTTGTTCCAGATGGTGTTCAGCTTGTTGAGTGCCATTGTTGTTTGGGCAATTCTCGAGAGTACTTCTGGTTCAGATCCTTCATCTGACACGATTGCTCCCAGATATTTGAAGCTGTGGACTGTTTTAAGCTTTTCGTCGTTGACTTTGATGTCAATGCTGATGCCGTTGGTGTTGTTAGTCATCAGTTTGGTTTTCTCCGCACTGATTTGCATTCCATACGATGTGGAGGCTTTGTCCAGATGTTTGACCAGGCTTGCCAGTTCTTCTTCTTTTCCAGCCAGTCCATCAATGTCGTCGGCAAAACGTAGGTTTGTGATTGTTCTGCCGCCTATGCTGACTGTTCCTACATGCTCTTCCAGTGCGTCAGTCATTATTCTTTCTAAGAAGATGTTGAAGAGTGTTGGGGAGAGTAGACAGCCTTGTCTCACTCCGACTGTGGTTCTGAACCAGTCCCCGATGCTATTGTTGAGGTAGACGGCGCTGGTGGCTTTGTCATAGAGGTGCTGTATCAGTCTGATCAGGTTGGCGTTGATGTTGTACAGATTCATGGTAGCCCACAAAGCTGCATGCCAGATCCTGTCAAATGCCTTCTTAAAGTCAATGAAGACGTGGTAGAGGTCTTGTTGGTGTTGATGGTACCTCTCACATAGCAACCTCAAGTTGAAGATTTGTTCAGTTGTGCTCCTTCCTGGTCTGAAACCTGCCTGTTCTTCAGCAATGATGTTTTCTGCTTGTGGTTTCAGTCTGTTAAGCAGGATCTTCAACATGACTTTGCTGGGATGACTAATCAGGCTGATGGTGCGGTAGTTTTGACACTGCTGGAGATTGCCCTTTTTGGGAAGGGTGATGATCAGTGATACGATTACAAATGTGATAAATACAAATTTAAAACGGAGGACATTTTGAGGATGGAAATAAATTAAGGAATCCAATTAACCATTAATCGTCGGTCTTGCGAATGAGACGAACTGTGAAACAAGTAGTAAAAATGGGTAAGACTCAAATGTCACAATACTTACAGGTGATTAGCTTTTGGACAATTAGATAAATCAAAAATTCCTAAGTTAACGATGAACACTTGGATATTTTTGTAACTGAGTTTTTCGAAAGTATATGAACTCGAACTCTCTCTCTGTCTATGTGTGTGTGTGTTGGGGGGGAGGGGGGGGGGTTGGGGGCTGGGTGCGTGTGCTTGCTTGTGAATGCATGTGAAAATGTATGCATGATGAGTTTGCACTTTGTTTTGAGTTCTTAATTAATCTTAAATATTTTTGGCAGTGTGCAGGATGAATGTGCAATTACAGTATTCAAGCGAATATGTGAAATGCTTTTATATGAACAACTTCTACATATGTTTATTGTTCCTGTTTAAGTAAATCAAGAGATCAAGTCAGTCGACAAGTTTTGCTACCTGGGGAGCACCCTATGCAGCAACGGAGCCCTTGATGCAGAAGTGACGCTGCGCATCGCCAAGGCCAGCTCCGCCTTTGGCAGACTCAACAACAGGCTGTGGAACATCAAAGGCATCAGGCTCAGCACCAAGATGAAAACCTACAGAGCTGTTGTGCTGACCACCTTGTTGTACTGCTGTGAAACTTGGACGACGTATCGCCGTCACATTCAATAACTTGAGCAGTTTCACCAGAGATGCCTACGAAAGATCTTCGGCATAAAGTGGCAAGACAGAGTCTCCAACCTCCAGCTCCTAGAGATGAGCGTCCTGCCCAGCATCGAAAGCCTGCTGATCCAGTGCCAGCTACGTTGGACAGGACACGTTGTCGCATGACAGACAGCAGGATCCCGAAGATGCTACTGTATGGCCAGCTGAAGGAAGGCCACCTTGAACTTGGAAGACCCTGCAAGCGCTTCAAGGACACCTTGAAGACAAACCTCAAAGCCTGTGACATAGACATAGCTTCCTGGGAAACTGATGCCCTTGACCGCTCTCGCTGGAGGATGCTGTGATCTAGTGGCATGAAGACGTTTGAAAACAAGAGAACGCTGGCCATTAAGGAGAAGCGTGAGCGAAGGAAGCAGGGCTCAACTTCTGGAGACGTTTTCCCTTGCAACACCTGTGGGAAGTGCTGCACATTCAGAATCGGCCTCTTCTCCCATATGAGGAC
>NW_027468554.1:0-2000 GCF_041734735.1 Babylonia areolata
AAATATGAACCAACAGTCCATACATAAGTGAAACATGAGCATCATTTGATGCTCAGTATGACGTAAAATGAGCGTTAAAAGAAAAGAAAAAAAGTGGATACGGACACATTTTCGTCGGCCGCAGTGAAAGTGCCACTCATGAAAGTGCCAAAACAACCGGTTGGGTGCACGTGGGAGATGAATAGTTTTCTCCTCCATTGTGATCCAGCAGCAGAACTGGCTCATTCGCACTCTGGTTTTAAAAGTCTGCTGAAACCTTTGTCGTGTAGATGGACATAGATATTTTACTTCTTTGTTTAACATCACTGGGCACTGCTTTTGAAGTGAGCAGAACGTTTTTGCGTGTTCACGGAGACAGGTCTTCCATATCAGGTAATGGGTGATAATTGTGGGTCCTGATTTACTATCTGTTTGTTTGTTGTCTGTTGTTATTTTTTCTCCCTTCCCCACAGGGGCAGAATTTCTGTGTTGTATCGCTTGAAATCAGCTGGATGTAAAGTTAATTCGAGATAAGTGGCTGTGTGTAAGTTGTGAAAAACATAAGGGCAAGATTCTTCCACATAAATGTGCCTTTTCTGTATTGTTGGACTCGAGGCAGGGTATACAGATCTGGGCAAGGTTTGACAGGTCTGCATATGTGAGCGGCTTCAGGCTGTATTTGCATCATTGACAGATGATTTTTTGTGAGTTGGATTTGTTACGATGAATATCGGTGATGGAGCTTGCGTGGATTCATTAAAAACAACTTTCTTCACCACTTAAGAATTACGTGTGAATTTAGGTGTGTTTCATGTGCGTTTACAAATAGTATGCCCGAGTATGTGCAAGTGGGGATGTTGAGTGTGCATTAGATATAATGAAAAAATAAAAACTTTGTATTTTTTCGGATTGTATTCAGCCGTGCACATAACATGATAAATTGGCAACAAACAGAGCAATGAGTTTTGGCGCACACGTTGTCCTGACAGCTGTACCTCACTTTTGGAACTGGGGATGGAATACTCAGTATGAAGTATCAATACTTTCTTAAGGCTGGTACGTCCGTCCGTCTGTCAGTTTTTCCATCCTCCGTAATCACTGTCAGTCACAATCTCTCTCTCTCTCTCTCTCTCTCTCTCTCTCTCTCTCTCTGTGCATGCTGTGTAGAAGTAAGGTTAACTGTGTCTGTGGGAAACGTTAAACATGCCATGTACGAAAACAGTGCTGGTTTATTGGAAATGTGGAGTCGTTGCCTACAGTGGTAATGGGTCCGCGTAGGAAGCGAAAGAATCTTAGCGCACAGGATCGATTCCCACAGTCGCCAGTGTTTCCTGTCCCTCCACTAACACTCAGAGTGGTGGTCTGCCATTGTGTTGCTGCACTGTATCACACATTCTCTCTCAGTGGAGAGCAGCCTGAATTTCACAAACAGAAGTATGTTTTGACAGAGTTAATACAGTACAACACAATGGAATGTAATACACTACATGTTTGCTTGCTTGGTCCCTCAGCTCCGTGGGGAACCGTCGGTACACTGCGATGCTGACTCGTGCACTGACCACCTCCATTCTGGACGATCATGTGTGGGTGACTATGTCTCAGCAAATGTCAGCACTGCCCGCTCTTCAATGTCGTCAGACCATCAGAAAAAGAAGGGTCTGACAATCAAATCAAATCAAATCAAATCAAAAACACTTTATTAATCCACATGGAAATTATAAGTTTTGCAATCACAGGCTCATTGTAAACACTGGCATAAAATCATGCGCAAGATAAGAAGAGATTAAAACTAGTCAAATAAGAATTCCCAATAGCTGACGATATACTAACCCCCCCCCCCCCCCACACACACACACACACACATACTCATGTTAAGACAATAGGGTATTGCACAACAATATTAACAAATGAAAACATCCAACAAAAAAAGGGTATAAGATTACTAAAAATGACATGCACGCACGCACGCACACACACCCACACACACATGCGCACACACACACACGTTAAGACCATAAGGT
>NW_027468555.1:0-2000 GCF_041734735.1 Babylonia areolata
TAGTAGTAGTAGTAGCCGTGTGGTGGTGGTAGTAGCAGTGGTGGTGATAGTAGTAGCAATAGTAGTAGTAGTAGAAGTAGTAGTAGTAGTAGTATTCTCATCATCATTCTTTAATGTTATTGTTATTATTATGACAGGTGACCATGATAAACTTTGCACAGTAGTAGTAGTAGTTGTTGTTGTTGTCGTTGTTGCTGTACTGGTAGTAGTATAGTTAATAAAAACTGCAGATGGACGTTTGCAGTGTCCAAAGTTTCTACATTGCAAATCAATGTTTCAAAACAGACATTTCACTTTTGACGCATGTAGCAATAAGTTTCTGCAGTTTCATTTCTTTCTGTTTCCTGCGTTTTTCTTGCATAATAGTATATGTATAAATGAAAGGGTTCAGAGCTGAATTAAAGGGCAGCACAAAGACAGCCATTCCCGTGTTGATCTCCCCTGGAACAGGAACGTCCAGCTTTGCCAGGAGTCCACAGACACCAATGGGGAACCAGCACAGAAAGTCTGACATGGCAACCACCAGAAGGCGACGAGCAATGGCGGCCTCTTTGGATCTGGTTTTGTCTTTGATTACGACGTTTTCTTTGCTGTTTGATCCTTGATCTGGCATGGTATTGGCCCTCACTGACCAGTAGATCAGAGCCTGGCCTGCAGCAATGCACATGAATATCACCATGTTAAATACAATCATGATGCAAAAGGAATAATAGCGACCAGGGAAGTCAGTTCTAGTAATTGGCAGAGGAATGCAGATGCCAGTCTGACTATAGAATTCCCAGTGGGACGTCACAGGGAGTAAAGGGATTGAGGCAAGGGTAATCCCTATTCCCCAGCTGACAGCACAGGCAACATGAGCTGATGCTGGTCCGAAACGAAGATGACTGAAAGGAAAGCGCATCACCAGAAATCGATCAAGGGTGATGAGGCCAATAAGAATTGATGACACTTCACAAGACAACAGGGAGATGAATCCTGAAATTGTACATGCTGTGCTGTTTCTCCAATAAGATTCATTCCACAGGTAGGTACCAGCATATAAACGGTCTGCAATTCCAATTATCAGCAAGTAAACGCCCATGAAAAAGTCAGACACAGATAGATAAATAACAAACACTGCATAACCGACTTTTTGTTTTGAGGATAAGGACCAGATACGGTATACAATGCTGCACAGGTTTCCCAGCAAGGCAGCTATGATGAAGATCACAATAGCAGCTCGGTAAGAGTCAGATTTCAGCAAATTATCACAAGAGGAGATCTCATCCTCTGGTACAATGCATATTCCCACAAAACTATCAGGTAGCACTGCAGAACAGCAAAGCACGAAGTCGTCAGCAAATAACTGTTGCAGCTGACCCATTTCTTTAATAAATTCTGGACTGAAATCAGACACAGTGCAACCTTGCAAATCTAAGGTCTTTAGGTTCCGAAACAATCCCCTACCTTGAAGAGATTTCAGCCCACTATGTGAAAAGTCTATACCTTCAATCTGGGGCATCATATTTGAGAAAGAGTGTAAGTCAGGAAAGTGATATGAAACACGGGAAAGATTCAGAAACAGCAGGGATTCCAATCTGTGCTCTGTACTGGACGTATAAATTCCAGACAATGGATTATTTGACAGATCCAGTTCTTTGAGATTGTGTAATTGTGAAAGATGATTAAAATTTATATAATGTATTATGTTTCCACTGATATCTAACACATGAAGATTAGGCATATGCATGGCACTAAGATTTCTCCAGTCACACGCTCCAGCTCCAAGATAAATCAGCATGGTCTGATTTGTGATGACATCCAAGGTCAGTCCACTTCCCCTTGCTTGAAGATAACGTAACTTGGGGAAAGCTTCAGGTTTAAAGAGAAACAGGCTGGTAAAGGACGATCCATAACAAACACACTGATCAGGACAAGAGTCAGTCAATTCACACATCTGTTCATCATCCTGTTGTGGACACTGAGGCCAACCGTCGCAGAGGTAATCTACGTGTAGACAT
>NW_027468556.1:0-2000 GCF_041734735.1 Babylonia areolata
TTAGGGTTAGGGTTAGGGTTAGGGTTAGGGTTAGGGTTAGGGTTAGGGTTAGGGTTAGGGTTAGGGTTAGGGTTAGGGTTAGGGTTAGGGTTAGGGTTAGGGTTAGGGTTAGGGTTAGGGTTAGGGTTAGGGTTAGGGTTAGGGTTAGGGTTAGGGTTAGGGTTAGGGTTAGGGTTAGGGTTAGGGTTAGGGTTAGGGTTAGGGTTAGGGTTAGGGTTAGGGTTAGGGTTAGGGTTAGGGTTAGGGTTAGGGTTAGGGTTAGGGTTAGGGTTAGGGTTAGGGTTAGGGTTAGGGTTAGGGTTAGGGTTAGGGTTAGGGTTAGGGTTAGGGTTAGGGTTAGGGTTAGGGTTAGGGTTAGGGTTAGGGTTAGGGTTAGGGTTAGGGTTAGGGTTAGGGTTAGGGTTAGGGTTAGGGTTAGGGTTAGGGTTAGGGTTAGGGTTAGGGTTAGGGTTAGGGTTAGGGTTAGGGTTAGGGTTAGGGTTAGGGTTAGGGTTAGGGTTAGGGTTAGGGTTAGGGTTAGGGTTAGGGTTAGGGTTAGGGTTAGGGTTAGGGTTAGGGTTAGGGTTAGGGTTAGGGTTAGGGTTAGGGTTAGGGTTAGGGTTAGGGTTAGGGTTAGGGTTAGGGTTAGGGTTAGGGTTAGGGTTAGGGTTAGGGTTAGGGTTAGGGTTAGGGTTAGGGTTAGGGTTAGGGTTAGGGTTAGGGTTAGGGTTAGGGTTAGGGTTAGGGTTAGGGTTAGGGTTAGGGTTAGGGTTAGGGTTAGGGTTAGGGTTAGGGTTAGGGTTAGGGTTAGGGTTAGGGTTAGGGTTAGGGTTAGGGTTAGGGTTAGGGTTAGGGTTAGGGTTAGGGTTAGGGTTAGGGTTAGGGTTAGGGTTAGGGTTAGGGTTAGGGTTAGGGTTAGGGTTAGGGTTAGGGTTAGGGTTAGGGTTAGGGTTAGGGTTAGGGTTAGGGTTAGGGTTAGGGTTAGGGTTAGGGTTAGGGTTAGGGTTAGGGTTAGGGTTAGGGTTAGGGTTAGGGTTAGGGTTAGGGTTAGGGTTAGGGTTAGGGTTAGGGTTAGGGTTAGGGTTAGGGTTAGGGTTAGGGTTAGGGTTAGGGTTAGGGTTAGGGTTAGGGTTAGGGTTAGGGTTAGGGTTAGGGTTAGGGTTAGGGTTAGGGTTAGGGTTAGGGTTAGGGTTAGGGTTAGGGTTAGGGTTAGGGTTAGGGTTAGGGTTAGGGTTAGGGTTAGGGTTAGGGTTAGGGTTAGGGTTAGGGTTAGGGTTAGGGTTAGGGTTAGGGTTAGGGTTAGGGTTAGGGTTAGGGTTAGGGTTAGGGTTAGGGTTAGGGTTAGGGTTAGGGTTAGGGTTAGGGTTAGGGTTAGGGTTAGGGTTAGGGTTAGGGTTAGGGTTAGGGTTAGGGTTAGGGTTAGGGTTAGGGTTAGGGTTAGGGTTAGGGTTAGGGTTAGGGTTAGGGTTAGGGTTAGGGTTAGGGTTAGGGTTAGGGTTAGGGTTAGGGTTAGGGTTAGGGTTAGGGTTAGGGTTAGGGTTAGGGTTAGGGTTAGGGTTAGGGTTAGGGTTAGGGTTAGGGTTAGGGTTAGGGTTAGGGTTAGGGTTAGGGTTAGGGTTAGGGTTAGGGTTAGGGTTAGGGTTAGGGTTAGGGTTAGGGTTAGGGTTAGGGTTAGGGTTAGGGTTAGGGTTAGGGTTAGGGTTAGGGTTAGGGTTAGGGTTAGGGTTAGGGTTAGGGTTAGGGTTAGGGTTAGGGTTAGGGTTAGGGTTAGGGTTAGGGTTAGGGTTAGGGTTAGGGTTAGGGTTAGGGTTAGGGTTAGGGTTAGGGTTAGGGTTAGGGTTAGGGTTAGGGTTAGGGTTAGGGTTAGGGTTAGGGTTAGGGTTAGGGTTAGGGTTAGGGTTAGGGTTAGGGTTAGGGTTAGGGTTAGGGTTAGGGTTAGGGTTAGGGTTAGGGTTAGGGTTAGGGTTAGGGTTAGGGTTAGGGTTAGGGTTAGGGTTAGGGTTAGGGTTAGGGTTAGGGTT
>NW_027468557.1:0-2000 GCF_041734735.1 Babylonia areolata
AATCAGTTATCATCATCAGAAGAAGAAGACAACAAAGAAGTCCAGTTACTCAAGGAGGCGTCACTGCGTTCAGACAAATCCGTATATGCTACACCACATCTGCTAAGCAGATACCTGAAGAAGAAGGGGGAGGAGGAGGAGGAGAAGAAGAAGAAGAAGAAGATGATGATGATGATGATGTTAATGACGATGATGATGATGATGGTGATGATGATGAAGGAGAAGACAACAAAGAAGAATACAACAAAGAAGACGGGAAAGAAGAAGAAGAACAAGAACAAGAAGAACAAAGAGAAGAAGACAACAAAGAAGACGGGAAAAAAGAAGAAGAACAAGAAGAACAAAGAGAAGAAGACAACAAAGAAGACGCCAGCAAAGTGGAAGAAACAGAAGGCACTCATCTGTTATTCTGCAGAAAGTGTACAATGCTCTGCAGGTTTCGCCTAGGGCAAAGAACATGGCTGATAGAGTCGGGGATGGGTGCGTTCGATACGTTTTAAAGAGTAACATCTCCTGCAGAGATGATCTAAGTATATGTCTTTCCTTTTAGCAAATTTGGGTCGGTCCCACCCATCGGTTGGGGCGGATGAAGCACTCACTGAATATGATGAAAGCTGAACGGGAATGGTATTAATTATTGCTTCAAACAGTTTCTTTCTTTCTTTCTTTCTTTCTTTCTTTCCTTTCCTTCTTTATTTGTTTCCTTTCTTTCTTTCCTTCTTTCTTTGTTTCCTTTCTTTCTTTCTTTATTTATTTATTTCCTTCCTTCTATCCTTTCATTCTTTATTTCCTTCTTTTTTCTTTCCTTCCTTTCTTCTTTCTTTCCTTCCTTCTTTCCTTCCTTCTTTCTGTCTTTCTCCCTTTCTTTCTTTCCTTCCTTCCTTCTTTCTTTCTTTCTTTCTTTCTTTCCGCACTTGCTCTCCTTCCTTCCCCAAACCTTGCTTCCTTCCTTTTCTTTCTTTCTTTCTTTCCCTCGTTCTTTCTCTTCTTGCTCCATTCCTTCCTTCCATACTTATTTCCTTCTCTATGTGTTCTTCTTCCCCTTATTTCTTTCCTTCTTTCCCTTCTTGCGCCATTCCTTCCATACTAATTTTCCTTCTTTCTCTCTCTTTTTTTTCTTTTCTTTCTTTTAAAGATGTTTTCTTTCAATGAAACCTCACCACCTATCACACCCCATCACAGGAGGCATGATTGGGCATGAGTTGCAATTCTGTCAGTTCTATGTTTTTTTCATTTATGTTGTTTGGTGTGTGTGTGGGGGCGGGGGGGGGGGGGTTCAAGACGAGATGACACGTAACTTGTTTGCACTTCCCAAGTGTTGAGTTCACAGAGTCGCTGTCAGAATGTTGACACAGGACCTATGTCTGTGCAAATTAAACATGGCGATCCACTTTTGTAGGACTGAGGGATGCAGCGTCCAGCTGAACCCTGTCTGTCTGTCTGTGTGTCTCTCTGTGTGTCTGTGTGCCTGTCTCCTTACTTCACACACACGCACACTATCTATTCCTTTCTTTACGTGCGTCTCTCTCACAGACGTGGGGAGTGAGAGAGTCCGAGCATGCCTTTCTATACGTGTGTGTGTGTGTGTGTGTGTGTGTGTGTGTGTGTGTGTGTGAGTCTATGGCTGAATGTATGTGTGTGTGTGCGTGTGGTTAGGGGGTTAGGGTTAGGTTAGGGTTAGGAGGTTAGGGTTAGGGTTAGTGGGTTAGGGTTAGGGAGGGTTAGGGGTTAGGGTTAGGGTTAGGGAGGGTTAGGGTTAGGGTTAGGGGTTAGGGTTAGGGGGTTAGGGTTAGGGGGTTAGGGTTAGGGTTAGGGGGTTAGGGTTAGGGAGGGTTAGGGTTAGGTTAGGGTTAGGGTTAGGTTAGGGTTAGGGTTAGTCCTTAGGGTTAGGGTTAGGGTAGGGTTAGGGTTAGGGTTGGTTAGGGTTAGGGTTAGGGGTTAGGGTTAGGGGTAGGGTTAGGGTTAGGGCTTAGGGTTAGGGTTAGGGTTAGGGTTAAGGT
>NW_027468558.1:0-2000 GCF_041734735.1 Babylonia areolata
GCGGGGGGCGATCCAAATCCCTTTTGGCTGTATGGGTCTCCTGATATCCCAAGTTGGGGGTGGGTGGGGGGTGGGGAGTGGGTGTGTTAGTGTTGCGTTTGGGTGGGATTGGGGGTTTGGGGGGTACGGAGGAGGTCATGTGTGTTGTGTGTGGAGGGGGCAGGGGAGGGGTGGTGGTTGGGCCTTCAGAACCAGCTGCGGATCTCCTCAGAGGATAGGAAGGAGTCAGTGAGTATCCTCATGGGTTGGTTTCCTAAGGTGGAGTGGGGTTGAAGGAAGTCCTGGTTTGATAGTTTATGTTTTTGCTTGTAGTGCAGGAGTGGGGTCATATTGGCTGTTGTTACTGTGCATGATTGCATTGCGTGCTCGTAGGAAGCGTCTGCACCGCACTTGCACTTGAGTTTCTTGACCTTGCATGCGTGGGGGTGGGTCCTGATTCTTCTGAGGAGTTTGGAGTTGTTTCTAGGGAGTAGGAGGCGATGTTTTACTTTTTGGATGGGAATGTGAATCCAGCCATTCTCTGCGCATTTGTGTTCCATGTATTTATTGCGTAGGTCATGCATTGTTTGTCGTACCGTCTTTGTGAATTCTGTTATAGAGTACCCTACTTGTGTAGGGGAGCCGTTTTCTATGGCTTCTTTGGCTGCTTTGTCAGCCATGTCATTTCCTATTATCCCTGTGTGTGAAGGTAGCCACATGAGTGTGAGGTGGGTGCCCTTCTTGATGATTTGATGTGCTAGGAAGAGGATCTCCTGTTGTAGGCCTCTTCTATTATCTGTCCCCCCGCGGGTCAAGGCCTGTAGTGACGACTTGGAGTCTGTCAGCAGTACCACTCCTGCTGGGACTGGGGGCATGTCATTTACGGCGGAGCATGCCATATAGATGGCATATAGTTCCGCCGTAAATATGCTAATTCCGGTGTTGAGTTTATATCTTTTGGTGATTTTTAAGTCTGGAATGACAAGTGCGCACCCTGCGTCTCCATTGTTGCATATGGAGCCGTCAGTGTACACCTTTAGGTGTAGCGGGAATTGTTCATGTATTTTTGTTTTGGCTAATGTAGCTATGGCTAGTGGGTTTCTTTTTTTTGGTTCAGGTCCATAGGTGTGGATGATGGTTGGCTTTTCCCATATCCATGGTGCAGGGCCGGCAGGTGGGGGTGGGGATACCTGGCTTGGAACGACTGGGTCGAGTTTGTTTTGATTCCTGTCCTCCCATATCTGTCGGGTGTAGTGTTGTAGTAGTGTGGTTTGCCTGTGCCTTTTTGGTTTCTTGATGCAGTTGTTTTTTCAGTATGCTTTTTGGCCGCTTGAGATGTCCGTTCGTAGAGTGTCTCTGACGGTGGTAGGTACTGATGTACAGCGGACTTCGAAGTTAGCACAGCGTCGCCTACTTTCCTCTCTAAGGGGGAGCTCGCCTGCCTCCTGGTAGACCAGGTCTTTGGCGGTCCATTTTGGAAGCCCTAGTGCGTGTCTGATTGCTGATCTTTCTACCCGTTCAAGTTTTTCCCATTGGGTATCTGAGGCTGTGAAGAAGGCTTCGTGGCTGTATAGGAGCTTGGAGCGGATCAGGGCTCCAGTGAGGTAGACCAATGTCTCTGGTGTGGCCCATGTTTCCCTGGTCAGCTGTTTGATTAGATTGATGGAGTGCATGGTTTTATTTATGGTTTTTGTAATGTGTGTATGCCATGTTAGGTTTTGGTCTATGGTCACTCCTAGGAACTTGGTTTCTTTGCTGGGTTGTATGATTGTGTTGTCTAGTCTGATACGATATTTGTCTCTGTCGGCTGGGTGGCGAGTGAAGACCATAAAGGTCGTCTTCTCTGCCGACAGCTGGAAGCCATTTCTTTTTAGATATTCTTGGATTTCGTTGATGCCTCTTTGATATAGGAGTTCATGCATAATGAAGTTGTGGGTTGGCTGTGTATGCCAGATGGCAAGGTCATCTGCGAACAGTGAGATAGTTGCGTAGTGTCTTAGTTTTTGGTCCTCTTTCCCAAA
>NW_027468559.1:0-2000 GCF_041734735.1 Babylonia areolata
TATACAGAAAGATGTGCTACACATGTTATCCCGACATGTCCATTTTTCGTCAATTTTGCAGGCCGCGACCTGGAAAAATAGCGCCTAATTTCAAATGCGGATATCTCGGAACTGAGTTGACGCAAGTCTTTTTATGTGGTATTTTTGGACTCGGGAGGTCAAAAACTATACAGAAAGATGTGCTACACATGTTATCCCGACATGTCCATTTTTCGTCAATTTTGCAGGCCGCGACCTGGAAAAATAGCGCCTAATTTCAAATGCGGATATCTCGGAACTGAGTTGACGCAAGTCTTTTTATGTGGTATTTTTGGACTCGGGAGGTCAAAAACTATACAGAAAGATGTGCTACACATGTTATCCCGACATGTCCATTTTTCGTCAATTTTGCAGGCCGCGACCTGGAAAAATAGCGCCTAATTTCAAATGCGGATATCTCGGAACTGAGTTGACGCAAGTCTTTTTATGTGGTATTTTTGGACTCGGGAGGTCAAAAACTATACAGAAAGATGTGCTACACATGTTATCCCGACATGTCCATTTTTCGTCAATTTTGCAGGCCGCGACCTGGAAAAATAGCCTAATTTCAAATGCGGATATCTCGGAACTGAGTTGACGCAAGTCTTTTTATGTGGTATTTTTGGACTCGGGAGGTCAAAAACTATACAGAAAGATGTGCTACACATGTTATCCCGACATGTCCATTTTTCGTCAATTTTGCAGGCCGCGACCTGGAAAAATAGCGCCTAATTTCAAATGCGGATATCTCGGAACTGAGTTGACGCAAGTCTTTTTATGTGGTATTTTTGGACTCGGGAGGTCAAAAACTATACAGAAAGATGTGCTACACATGTTATCCCGACATGTCCATTTTTCGTCAATTTTGCAGGCCGCGACCTGGAAAAATAGCGCCTAATTTCAAATGCGGATATCTCGGAACTGAGTTGACGCAAGTCTTTTTATGTGGTATTTTTGGACTCGGGAGGTCAAAAACTATACAGAAAGATGTGCTACACATGTTATCCCGACATGTCCATTTTTCGTCAATTTTGCAGGCCGCGACCTGGAAAAATAGCGCCTAATTTCAAATGCGGATATCTCGGAACTGAGTTGACGCAAGTCTTTTTATGTGGTATTTTTGGACTCGGGAGGTCAAAAACTATACAGAAAGATGTGCTACACATGTTATCCCGACATGTCCATTTTTCGTCAATTTTGCAGGCCGCGACCTGGAAAAATAGCGCCTAATTTCAAATGCGGATATCTCGGAACTGAGTTGACGCAAGTCTTTTTATGTGGTATTTTTGGACTCGGGAGGTCAAAAACTATACAGAAAGATGTGCTACACATGTTATCCCGACATGTCCATTTTTCGTCAATTTTGCAGGCCGCGACCTGGAAAAATAGCGCCTAATTTCAAATGCGGATATCTCGGAACTGAGTTGACGCAAGTCTTTTTATGTGGTATTTTTGGACTCGGGAGGTCAAAAACTATACAGAAAGATGTGCTACACATGTTATCCCGACATGTCCATTTTTCGTCAATTTTGCAGGCCGCGACCTGGAAAAATAGCGCCTAATTTCAAATGCGGATATCTCGGAACTGAGTTGACGCAAGTCTTTTTATGTGGTATTTTTGGACTCGGGAGGTCAAAAACTATACAGAAAGATGTGCTACACATGTTATCCCGACATGTCCATTTTTCGTCAATTTTGCAGGCCGCGACCTGGAAAAATAGCGCTAATTTCAAATGCGGATATCTCGGAACTGAGTTGACGCAAGTCTTTTTATGTGGTATTTTTGGACTCGGGAGGTCAAAAACTATACAGAAAGATGTGCTACACATGTTATCCCGACATGTCCATTTTTCGTCAATTTTGCAGGCCGCGACCTGGAAAAATAGCGCCTAATTTCAAATGCGGATATCTCGGAACTGAGTTGACGCAAGTCTTTTTATGTGGTATTTTTGGACTCGGGAGGTCAAAAACTATACAGAAAG
>NW_027468560.1:0-2000 GCF_041734735.1 Babylonia areolata
CACCAAACGTGCACTTTCACAGATATGAAAGCACAAACAAAAGTGCGCAGACCCGACGCTACAAATAAAAGCACACGAGCCCCGACACACACACACACACCTACACCATCTCTCACATTACCCTGCACCACCACCACCACCCCATTCCAACGTATCGCAGCTTCCACTGCACACACACACACAGACATTGTTTTATGTGGAAAAGATCGTGCTCTGCCTTTCATGACAGACTTACGGTCGCTCCCTCTCTCTACCTTTCTTTCTTTGAGGCGATCGATGGTGCGATGGCCTTGTACCTATTCTTTTTCGTATTCTTTGACTGTTCTGAGGATTTCCGATTTTCCTAGATATAGACCACTTGTTGTTGTATTACCTTAACACCTGCATGTCCCGGACGGTATGACCATGTAAGTCTTTGAATCTGAAAGTTGCACATTACCTCATGCCACTCTGGGCTTCCCATAACCCTTTTTTTTTCTTTTTTCTTTATGAGGTTCTGTTCAGTTGTAATATGGGTTTTGATCACGACTCTCGTACTTTATAGACACTACTCAGAGGACGCAGGTGCTGTCTGAAGTGGGTGACAATAGTTGTTTCCCAAAACGTAAATGGCAAGAATCAAACACTTGTTCTTAAAATCTTCAGAGGACGTATAACGCTGTCTGACAGCGACAAGAGTTGGTTCTAATCTCTCGTTGAATCCGATCTGGACAGAGCAACAACTCATCATGATTCAATCTTTTCTGTAGATCATACTTCTGCATCGATCTCTTCGTCGATCAACAGATTCCTTGCTTCACACGATGCTTGATGCGTTATTCTATACCATATTTTCACACGGTTTTGAAGCGTTCTTCAATACAGTTTTTAAGCACGCTCTCTTGACTTGTCCTAGCTTATTCACAGATAACCGTTGATCCTCTCGCTTGACATGTCTGTCCTTAATGTTTTTGCGTTGTGTCGTATCTCAACCAATAAACTACGTCATTTTGCGAAAACGTCATATTTAGCAAATCTTTACACAATCTAAAGCTAAACATGTAGAAAGAGCGAAACTTGTGTTTAAAAGAAATAATGTACAATTCAGATCTATCTCTTTAAAAAAAATAATAAAAAAAAAGCAAGCAAGCCAACTCAATCTGTTTCCAACAGGTTGATTGAGTCTCTTAGAATCATGGTTTGTTGTTGGTTTCAGGCGAATGAATTGATGGAAAACATGTTTCACAGCTTCAACTTCCATTATTTAATTATCTAATCATTCATTCATTTATTTATTTGTTTATTGAATTATTTATTTATTCATTTATTTATTTATGTAGTAGTAATAGTAGTTGTATTTCCTCAAGTCCTCAAGAGTAAAATAATGTGATCTCTCTTTCAAAACATGCACAAAACATGAGAAAGATTCTTCACTTTTCACAAAACGAAAGCTGAAGCGCGATATGTTTACAAGATAGACAAGACAGCTCTCATTTCTTCACAGTCCTTCAGTCTGGGAAGGGTCAAAGCACTGGTCTAAATAAGTGGATAGCGCAGGCCTTCTTTGAGCCCCTTCGCTAACCGAAGCCAGTGGAAGTGACCAATCAGCCATTTTGCCACTCGCATCAGTTCAGCGCGAAGCGGTAACTCTATACAGTTTGTGACTTGAGTTTATGCAGAATAGTGCAAAAACCACTTCATATTCTACACAGCCACGATGCCCATGTATGATGAATGGAACAGCAGCTGTCAAGACTGCAGTGCTGAACGAGAAAATGGATAATCTTTTCACTTGTAAGTAAACTTTTCCCATTTGTTATCTTTCATCGACGACACGTGTATACATCTCTCTCTCCCTCTCTGTCTGTCTGTCTCTTTTTCTGAAAGGAAATAGCATGCTCTCTTCGTCTTCTTCTTCTTCTTCCAATCATTATCATTATTGGTGATGGTCATATATTTATGCATAATGCAAGTGTATTCGTTTGTGTGTGTGAACTGTCTGTTTTAGTATTTGCATGTCT
>NW_027468561.1:0-1000 GCF_041734735.1 Babylonia areolata
ATCACAGTTCCCCCCAACTCACCATTTATCCCCCTTACCCTCCTCTCATATACGATAACACTCAAATGTAAAAACCGACACTTTAACAAAATGTCTGCATCACCAGTATGTGTTACTGGACATTAAACAAAATTCACCAACGGTTGGGAACCTGTGGCCGGCTGGGCAACTTTGAATAATGCAGTCGTGAACTTGTTTCACCCACAGCCATGTCCAACCATTGACTGTCCTTCATCCAGAACAGAACATTTCAACTTACTTGAAAATTTCAAGATAAGAAAGCCTGGGTCAATAGGGACACTGGCATTGAGCGCCCTCCAATTCATGACAGGTTGTTGCAACACAATGGCACCTGTGGCCAGGCAACTTTAAACAATGCAGTCGTGAACTTATTTCACTCACAGTCTGTCCAACCCATAACTGTCATTTCCTTGCTCAGAATAGAAATTTTCAACTCACTTGTATTATCATTTCCAGACAAAAAAAAGCCTGGTAGCGACAGGGACACTGGCCTGGACCTCCCCCTACAATTCATGACAGTCTGTTTGCGGAAGTGTGTCCGTGTCCAGACAGCCAAAATTAATGCAGTCGTGAACTCAGTTCACCCACAGCCATGTCCAAACCATGACTGTCCCTTTCTCACAATAGAAAGTTTCAACTCACTTGCATACTTTTTCCAGACACGAAAGCCTGGCCTCTCAACGGGGACACTGTCCTGGAACTCCCTTCAATTCATGACACTGTCTGTTGCGACTGGGGTCTGTGGCCATGCAATCTTAATCAATGCAGTCGTGAACTTAGTTCGCTCACAGCTTGTCCGACCCATGACTGTCCTTCACTCAGAATCGAAAGTTTCAACTCACTTGTATAGTGAGTGGAGTGATGGCCTGAGTGGAGTGATGGCCTAGAGCTAACGCGTCCGCCTAGGAAACGAGAGAATCTGAATGCGCTGGTTCGAATCACGGCTCAGCCGCCGATATTTTCTCCCCCTCCATTATAC
>NW_027468562.1:0-1000 GCF_041734735.1 Babylonia areolata
CCGTGTTTGTAAAGCGCTTAGAGCTTGGTCTCCGACCGAGGATAGGCGCTATATTCTATCTCTCATATGTGGAGTGATGGCCCAGAGGTAACGCGTCCGCCTAGGAAGCGAGAGAATCTGAGCGCGCTGGTTCGAAGCACGGCTCAGCCGACGATATTTTCTCCCCCTCCACTAGACCTCGAGTGGTGGTCTGGACGCTAGTCATTCGGATGAGACGATAAACCGAGATCCCGTGTGCAGCATGCACTTAGCGCACGTAAAAGAACCCACGACAACAAAAGGGTTGTTCCTGGCAAAATTCTGTAGAAAAATCCACTTCATTAGGAAAAACATAAAACTGCACGCAAAAAATACAAAAAAAAAATGGATGGTGCTGTTGTGTAGCGACGCGCTCTCCCTGGGGAGAGCAGCTCGAATTTCACACAGAGAAAACTGTTGAGATGAAAAGAAATCAAATACAAATACAAAAATATATAAGTAAATATCCATATCATCATAAACATCATCATCGTTACATATGTATGGGGTGTGTGTGTGTGTGGGGGGGGGGGGGTATATAAAAGTTCCATTGCCGGAACACAATTTGCTTTTACTATGCTGGAAACGACAAATGGCAAGGGAAAACTTTTGAAAGTGCAGCAATGCTTTGGACATGAATGAGGGATGAACAAGACGGAGAGTACAACGAAAGGAAGTCTCCAGAGGGATTTAAAAAAAAACAAAACAAAAAAAACCCCAACAACAAACAAAGAACCAAAAGAGATGTCGTTGAGAGACCAAGGTGTTTGAAACACAGTGATACCATCTACGTGTCAGCGCACGCACGCACGCACGCTTTCTCTCTCTCTCTCTCTCTCTCTCTCTCTCTCTTTCAATCACAGACATAATGTATCAAGATATATTTTCCATGCTATCAAAACAAGGAAAAGGTTAATCTGCAGTCAGTGATCAAGCATGGTGAAATACTATAATAAAAACAAATGTCTATATGATGGGCACA
>NW_027468563.1:0-1000 GCF_041734735.1 Babylonia areolata
CAAGTATGACATTAATGCAGAAGTAAGAGGTACCATTGGCAAGATAGGCTTAACAGATAACCAAATGCATTGATTACGATGCACAGTGAACATATAGCAAACAGTTGTAACAGCGACGTAGACGAAACAGATAACATATAGCAAGAAGAGTAAGGCAGACCTAGCAGGTAACACATAGCAATCACAGCAATGTGCACCTAAAGAAGTAACGTACACTGATAATAAGGATGTCAGCCTGATAAGAAGACCTAAAACTGCAACTGAAATCTATGAAAAACTAATATGTAGGCTAACGAATTTCAATGTAAGCGACGAAAAACTAACAAACACTATGTCAATTTCAAAAGGTAATAAATGAAATACACAACAAAAACCCGAAAAAATGTCTGAAATATTTTCAAAATGAATAGTCATAGAAAGTTATTGAACAAGGACCAACTGCATAGTTCTTTCAACAACGATAACAGGATTTCTTTTTCTCAATCACCAGAATGTTTTTTTGCATATTATGCACGATTCTATTATTCCATTTTAATGAGCATTCACCTGCACGTTGCTTCGAATGGTGCCGGCTCTTTCTGATAGAAAGGTCCAGCGAAGCTTAAACAGGCCGACTGGGCTGGATCCGTCACATTGAAACATGAATCTGCTCGTCCCAAGTTCTCACATAATCTGGAAAGACACAGCCAGAGTGACACTGATTATTAGAAATGAAACAATTTCATAAACAACATAGCAACTATGAACGAAATATACAAAGGATGTTACGGTAAAACGATGCATTTTGTGATGTTCCTATTACAGACAAAAGATTCTGTCCTACGTGAAATTATAAAAAACAACATTAATCTTTGCTTGTGTATGCTTCTAACAAACCAACATGCTTAGTGTCAGCAACTGTACAACATATCCTTGAAACATTTCTCGGCAAGAACATAAATAAAAATTGCCGTGATGAAAGAAAAAAAAAAAAAAAAAAAAAAATTTCCTCATCCACTCT
>NC_023080.1:0-15445 GCF_041734735.1 Babylonia areolata
ATGCGTTGATTATTTTCTACAAATCATAAGGATATTGGAACATTGTATATTTTGTTTGGGATATGGTCCGGATTAGTTGGTACTGCTCTTAGATTGCTAATCCGAGCAGAACTTGGCCAACCAGGAGCATTACTTGGTGATGACCAATTATATAATGTTATTGTAACAGCCCATGCCTTCGTTATAATTTTTTTCCTAGTAATACCAATGATGATTGGTGGATTTGGAAATTGATTGGTTCCGCTAATATTGGGAGCTCCAGACATAGCTTTCCCTCGTCTTAACAATATAAGTTTTTGATTATTACCGCCTGCTTTGCTTCTTTTATTATCTTCGGCCGCGGTAGAAAGCGGTGTTGGAACCGGATGAACTGTTTACCCTCCCTTAGCTGGAAATTTAGCCCATGCTGGTGGTTCTGTAGACCTTGCTATTTTTTCTTTACATCTTGCTGGTGTTTCATCTATTTTAGGTGCAGTAAATTTTATTACAACAATTATCAATATGCGATGACAGGGTATGCAATTTGAGCGTCTTCCTTTATTTGTATGATCGGTTAAAATTACAGCAATTCTATTGTTGCTTTCACTTCCAGTATTAGCTGGAGCTATTACGATACTCTTAACTGACCGAAATTTTAATACTGCATTTTTTGATCCTGCCGGGGGTGGAGATCCTATCTTATATCAGCATTTATTTTGATTCTTTGGTCATCCTGAAGTTTATATTTTAATTCTACCTGGTTTTGGGATAATTTCACATATTGTTAGTCACTATTCAAGAAAGAAAGAAACTTTTGGTACTCTTGGAATGATCTATGCAATGTTAGCTATTGGTGTCTTGGGTTTTATTGTTTGGGCTCATCATATATTCACGGTGGGAATGGATGTAGATACGCGAGCATATTTCACAGCAGCCACTATAATTATTGCCGTACCTACGGGTATTAAGGTTTTTAGTTGATTAGCTACAATTCACGGGGCTAAAATTAAATATGAAACTCCTATACTGTGGGCTTTGGGGTTCATTTTTCTGTTCACTCTTGGAGGATTAACTGGAATTATATTATCAAACTCTTCTTTAGATATTATATTACATGATACATATTATGTCGTAGCGCACTTTCATTATGTTCTTTCCATGGGGGCCGTTTTTGCTCTATTCGGAGCTTTTAACTATTGATTCCCACTCCTAACTGGAGTTACACTTCATAGTCGCTGAACAAAAGCCCATTTCTATATTATATTTATTGGTGTTAATGTGACATTCTTTCCACAACATTTCTTAGGTTTAAGTGGGATGCCTCGGCGATATTCAGATTATCCTGATTGTTACACGAAATGGAATGTTATTTCTTCGATCGGATCTATAATTTCTTTCGTAGCAGTTTTATACTTTATAGTGATTGTATGAGAAGCCCTAGTTTCTCAACGAAGCGTAATTTGAAGAACACATTTAAGAACTGCTCTAGAATGAGATAATATTTTACCGGCCGATTTTCATAATGCCCCTGAAACAGGAGCGTTAGTTGCTTAATTTAATAATATGTAAAATCTGAAAGCTAATTAAACACATAAAATGAGCCTATGAGGACAATTAGGATTTCAAGACGCAGCTTCTCCTTTAATAGAAGAGTTAATTTTTTTTCATGATCATGGAATAATAGTTTTAGTTATGATTATTAGTCTAGTTGGTTATGCTGCCCTATCTCTTATATTGAATAAATACTCTTGTCGATCTTTAGTTGAAGGACAAGAGATTGAAACCATCTGAACTATTGTTCCAGCAGTGATTTTAGTTTTTTTGGCTTTGCCTTCATTGCGTTTGTTATATTTGCTTGATGAAGTTGGAAATTGTAGTTTAACTATTAAAACTATTGGTCATCAATGATACTGAAGTTATGAGTATTCAGATTTTTCAAACATCGAGTTTGATTCATATATGATTCCCACTGATGAATTAGAGCCCGGAGACTTTCGTTTACTAGAAGTAGATCATCGAGTTGTTCTACCAACTCAAACTGATATTCGTGTTCTGGTAACATCTGCAGACGTAATTCATTCATGAACAGTTCCTTCTTTAGGTGTAAAGGTGGATGCTATCCCAGGCCGCCTAAATCAATTGGGGTTTTTTATTAAATATCCTGGGGTGTTTTATGGACAATGTTCAGAGATTTGCGGGGCTAATCACTCTTTTATACCTATTGTGGTAGAAGCGGTTCCTTTAAAAAACTTTATGGAATGAGTTGTAAATGTATCTGACTAATATCAAAGAGTTAGTTAAAACATAATATAAGGTTGTCAGCCTTACGTTACTAAATTAAACTTAGTACTTTTTATATGCCTCAATTGTCTCCCCTAAATTGAATTCTATTATTTACCCTATTTTGAACAGCAGTTTTAACCTTATCTATTTTAATCTGATGAACTAAAAAAGTCTTCTTCCAAAGAGAGACCTCTAAGCATAGTCGTTCAGAGGAAAATAAATGAAATTGATAAAAGAATGCTTGTAGATATTTTTTCTTCATTTGACGATAACAACCAAGTATTTATGTCCTTATATATGTTGATGTGAGTCTTTTCATTATTAACAATTACTATTTTTAGGTCTTCTTATTGAGTTTCCTCCCCTCGATGAACAAGAATTATAGTAACTTTTAAAGAGACTGGTTCTTCTCAAGTATTTCGATCCTTCGGTGTAAAGATAGGAGGGTTTATTAATATTGTTACAGGACTGTTTTTATTTTTAGTTGTGATAAATCTAAGAGGCCTAATTCCTTATGTTTTTAGACCCACAAGTCATCTAGCAGTATCTCTTTCACTAGGATTACCATTATGACTATCCTTAATTATTTCTGCTATTTTTTTTAACCCTAGTTCAGTGATTGCAGGCCTACTCCCCATAGGAGCACCAGCTCCCCTAAATCCATTTTTAGTAATTATTGAAACAGTGAGGATTATGGTTCGTCCAATCACTTTATCTGTCCGACTTACTGCTAACATAAGAGCGGGACATATTGTTTTAACATTGATTGGGAATTACTTAACAGCGAGCTTATTCTTATCTTCTGTATTTTCAATAGCATTATTATTAATAATCCAAGTTCTATATACAATTTTTGAATTTGGAATTAGGCTAATTCAAGCTTATATTTTTTGTTTATTAATTACCTTATATTCAGATGAACACCCTCATTAACAGATAGTATATACTTTATTAAAAAATTAAGTTGTAAAAGAGTCTACACTCATTTTTGGGGTATGAACCCAACAGCTTACGCTTAGCTTATTTTACAGTTTGTCAGGAAGAATTAACTCCGTTAATAGATCTACAGTCTATCGCTTATTTACTCAGCCACCAACAAGAACTACACATCAAGAGATATCTCCTTCTTCGATTTTGCAGGTCGATGTTTTAAAATAAACTATGATGGGCAAGGTTTAAAGATCTTTCTTTATTTTAAGCTTTGAAGGCTTACAGTTTATAGTTAACTTAAAACCTTACCAGGAGGATTTTGAACCTCTCCTAAGAAATCAAAATTCTTTGTGCCCTAACACCGCTTTGTAACCTATCTTTTTTAAATTTATTTAATCCTCTTACTTGGAAGGCAAGTATACTTTATTCATACTCAAAAGATATTTCTGATAAATTGTTTTATTCTTCTAAAATGAAAATTTAGTGTGCTGTTATACACCACAGAAACTTTTAGATTCTATTTGTTTTTGAAACGCTTACAGAAATTAAAAAGATTTTTAGGTAAGCAAACATTTATTACGATAACAAGATGGCAAGCTTGGCTCTGACTTAATAGTATAGCAGGAACTTAGAGATACACATGGTTTTTATAGGAAGAGGCGAGGTAAAAAATAGTATATTTATAACAAAAAGTTGTGGAACAATATTTTTTGGGTATTATTAACTCTCATGATGCCTTGAAAAGTCCCGCTAACACCAGTGCTGAAGGTTAAGAAAAAAACGAAAGTTTGTCTTAACTTAGTTCATAAGATTTGGTCAATTTGGTGCCAGCATCCGCGGTTATACCAAGAAATCGAGTTATGTTGTTTGGTAAAAAGACGGTTAGACTTTAATTCTATTAGTCTATTAATCATTTATATAAAGGTAGAATTTGAATATAAATACATAAACTATACATGACCTATAAAGTTGAATCCGTGAAAGCCTCGAGGGAAACTGGGATTAGATACCCCATTATTCTTGGCTATAAAATCAAAAAAATTTACCGGAGTACTACGAACTTAATAAAATTTAAAACTCAAAGGGCTTGGCGGTGTTTTAGACCTCTCAGGGGAACCTGTCTCGTAATCGACAATCCACGATAGACCTAACCCTGTTTTGCACTCAGTTTGTATACCGTTGTCGTCAGGTAACTTTCAAAAAAATAAGAAGTTAGCGATTAAAATGAACTATAAATTAAGACGTCAAATCAAGGTGCAGCTCACAACAGGGGGAGGATGGGTTACAATTATAAATTCATAAAAACGGAAAATGCATTGAATAATGTACTTGAAGGAGGACTTGAAAGTAAAATAAAATACATAAACGGTTTGAATAAGGCTCTGAAACGTGCACACATCGCCCGTCACTCTCGTTGAAAAATGAGATAAGTCGTAACATAGCAGGGGTAATGGAAATTGTTCCTAGATGAAAAACATAGTATATTTAATACATTTCACTTACACTGAAGAGCTACTTAATTACTGAGTTGTTTTTACAGAAATTTTTATAAAGCAAAATAAACATCATTTTAATATTAGTTACCAAAACATTATTAGATTTAGTAAAGGTGATTAAAAATTATTATTTATTTCGAAAAAGTACTGTAGAGGAAAAATTAAACTACAACAAAGAAGAAATTAAAATTCGTACCTTTTGTATCATGGTTTAACTAGATTCATATTAAGTATATAATTTCTCGAAATCTGACGAGCGATCTTTGTTTATTATGTTAGTAATAAGAGACTAATTGTAGCAAAAATTTTCTCAAAATCAAAGATAGAAATGAAATTTTATTCGCGCCAGATGATAGCTAGTTCTTTACTAAGGGCATAAAAGTGCTGTGGATCAAAAATTTAGTTGGTGAAACTAATCACTAAGTATTATGTGATCTAGGTAGATTTCTGAGGATAAGCTCAGAAATATATTTAAATGTATAGAAAATTTTACTATTGAATTTAAGCTTGAAAATAGCTATAATTTAGATTTTGTTATAATACCATAAAATATTTACAAATATAATTGATATACTTCCTTTTATAAGTAAAGAAAACCCAAAAATTTGAAATGAGTTATATCTATGTTAAAATGAGTATTAAATAAGTTATGATTCTTAATTAAATTGTAAAAATAAACATTAAAGACTTACTTTACTTTTAAATTATAGAAAGGAACTCGGCAAACCCATATTCTGCCTGTTTATCAAAAACATGGCTCCTTGTGAAAACTTAAATAAGGAGTCGGGCCTGCCCAGTGAAAGTTTTTAACGGCCGCGGTACTCTGACCGTGCAAAGGTAGCATAATCATTTGCCTTATAATTGAAGGCTGGTATGAATGGTTTGACAAGAATATAGCTGTCTCTTTATAATTTGCTAGAATTTTATTTGTAAGTGAAGAAGCTTACATAAAATTGAAGGACAAGAAGACCCTATCGAGCTTTAAAAAAACTAACGGATTAAGAAATTATTTATAAAAAACAATCCACTAGACATTTTAGTTGGGGCGACTGAGGAACAAAAAAAGCTTCCTTTAAGGTATTAGATAAACGCACGAGTATTGATCCAGAAATTTTGATTAAAGGAAATAGTTACCGTAGGGATAACAGCATAATCTTTTTTAAGAGCCCATATCGAAAAAAAGGTTTGTGACCTCGATGTTGGACCAGAATATCCTGAAGATGTAGCAGTCTTTAAGGGTTGGTCTGTTCGACCATTAAAATTCTACGTGATCTGAGTTCAGACCGGCGTGAGCCAGGTCAGTTTCTATCCTCAATTATTTAAATAGACTTAGTACGAAAGGACCAGTCTATTGTAAAAGCTTGCTAAAATTTGAAAAAATATAATGAAAACTTAAGTAACAAATAATAGCTAAAATTAAGATCAAATTAGCAAAAATTAATGTGATTGATTTAGGATCAATAGATATAGGTGAAAATCCTTTATTTGATATAATAAAGGTGGCAGATAAAGTGCATTAGGTTTAAGCCCTAAATATAAAGATGAAATTTCTTTCCTTTATAATGTATCTATCCATTGTTTCTTCTCTATTTTCCTATATTTGTATTTTATTGGCGGTCGCTTTTTTTACGCTTCTAGAACGTAAAGGACTCAGGTATATACAGCTACGCAAAGGACCAAACAAAGTTGGCTTAATAGGTTTACCTCAACCAATCGCTGATGCTGCAAAGCTTTTAACTAAAGAGATTGCTAAGCCAACAATAGCAAATTATTCTCCATATTTTGTAGCCCCTGTTTTTAGGTTTATCTTAGCTCTATTACTTTGACAATTATATCCCAGATTATACTCTTGTAGATATTTTAAATGAGGAATTCTTTTTTTTCTATGTGTCTCTGGTATAAATGTATATGGAACACTATTAGCAGGCTGGGCTTCGAACTCGAAATATGCGTTACTCGGAAGACTACGAGCCATTGCTCAAACTATTTCTTATGAAGTAAGAATAGCTCTTATTCTTTTATTTCCTCTCTTTTTAGTTGGTAGTTTTAATTTTATTGAAATCAAAGAATCACAATCACTCATATGATTTACTTTTCTTATAATTCCTGTTTCTTTTATTTGATTTGTAACTTGTGTAGCAGAAACCAATCGAGCTCCTTTTGACTTTGCTGAGGGGGAGTCTGAACTAGTTTCCGGATTTAATATTGAATATGGGGCTGCTGGGTTTGCTCTTATTTTTTTAGCTGAATATGCAAATATTTTGGTAATAAGTCTTTTTACTTCTCTACTCTTTCTTGGAGGAAGATCTTTTATCCTTTTTGAAAGTGACTTAGGATTTATGATAAAAGTACTATTTTTTGCTTTCCTATTTATCTGAGTTCGAGGTAGGTACCCTCGCTTCCGCTATGACTTACTTATAGGGTTAACTTGAAAGGGATTTTTACCAGCTTCTCTTTGTTTCCTACTTTTAATTAGAGTTATGTCTTATATTTTCTACTATTAATTCGAAATTGTAGTTTAAATAAAATATTAGCATTGGAAGTTAACGATTAGGTTACAATCCTACATTTCGAAATGAGCACCCTAATTGTTTTTAGTCTAACACTTTCTACTCTCTTAATACTACCTTTAATAATTCAACCTCTAAGTCTAGGGTTAGTAATTATTCTATCCACACTTTTGATGTGCTTAATCAGTGCCATTACCCTCTCTTCATGATACGGTTATATCCTGTTTCTTATTTATGTAGGAGGTTTGCTAGTAATGTTTGCTTATGTAGCAGCTTTATCCCCTAATGTGCTTTTTGGAAGGAGTTCTCCATTAATTTTTTTTTCGGTCTTGTTACTTCCTTTAACCGTCTTTTTCTATGTATACCCTCTAGTAGACTTATCATCAATTACTTATTTAAATTTTTTTAATGAACTTAAATTTTTAAAAATACACGGTATTGAAATAGTTTCTCCGCATATAATCTCCATTTTAATCGGGTTAGCAGTTATTCTCCTTATTAACCTAATTGTTGTTGTAAAAATCTGTTATTATCAACATGCTTCTCTCCGCCCATTTAATTAAAACCTATGCGAAGACCTATTCGAAAAATTCATCCTGTTTTAAAATTAATAAATGCTGCGTTTGTGGATTTACCAGCACCATCAAACCTTTCTATCTGATGAAACTTTGGATCTCTATTAGGCTTATGCTTAGTAATTCAAATTGTAACTGGGTTATTTTTAGCTATACATTATACAGCCCATGTTGACTTAGCCTTTAGCTCGGTAATTCATATTAGGCGAGACGTAAGCTATGGGTGGCTTCTTCGTGCCCTTCATGCTAACGGAGCTTCCTGATTTTTCATTTGCATTTACCTACATGTTGGACGAGGAATGTATTATGGATCTTATTTATATCTCCACACCTGAAATGTCGGAGTTATCCTCCTTCTTTTAACAATAGGAACAGCTTTTCTAGGTTATGTATTACCTTGGGGTCAAATGTCTTTTTGAGGGGCAACCGTAATTACTAACCTTCTTTCTGCAATTCCTTATATTGGAAAAATATTGGTGGAATGGGTTTGAGGTGGTTTTGCAGTTGATAATGCAACACTCACTCGATTCTTTGCTCTCCATTTTCTGCTTCCATTTGCTATTGCTGGCTTAGCTATACTTCATTTATTGTTTCTCCATGAAACTGGTTCAAATAACCCTTTAGGTCTTAACAGAGATGGGGAAAAAATTCCATTTCATTCATACTATACTTTTAAGGATTTAGTAGGATTTCTTACAGTCTTATTTCTTCTTTCAATATTAGCTCTTTTCTCTCCTCAGCTACTCACAGATCCTGAAAATTTTATTCCCGCTAATCCCTTAGTAACACCAGTTCATATTCAACCTGAGTGATATTTTCTTTTCGCATATGCTATTTTACGTTCTATTCCTAATAAATTAGGAGGGGTAATTGGTTTAGTTGGCTCTATTTTAGTTCTGTTTATTCTTCCTTTTACTCATTTTGCTAAATTCCGATCTACGGCTTTTTATCCCCTCAGTCAAATTTTATTTTGGACATTTATTGGAATTTTTTTAATTTTAACTTGAATTGGTAGTTGTCCTGTAGAAGCTCCTTACGAACAAATCGGACAAATCTTTACTGCCCTTTACTTTATTTATTTTATTGTTAATCCTCTTGCTCAAAAAGCATGAGACAATATTTTAGACTATTAAGACAATACTAATAGTTGTTTCCTGGGGACTATTTGTCTTGAAAACAAATTCAGAGTGTTCAATTCACTCAACAACTTAAAGCAACAAGAAATATTTCTATTCACCTTTGACTTACAAGACCAATGCTCTATATGTTAAGCTATTGTTGCTAATATGAAATGAGAACATTTTACTTAAGTTTACTTAGCATATTTGGTGTATTTATAGCAATTGTAGCTCTTTCCTTACAATACAAACACCTTCTAAGAATTTTACTAAGCTTAGAAGCAATTACTATAAACCTATTTATCCTGACATTTTCTCTAACTAGAAATATTACTTTTAGCGGTCAAACTTCGTTAATTTTAATTACTTTAGGAGCCTGCGAAGCCAGTCTCGGCCTAGCTATTCTTGTTTCTATTATTCGAGCAGAAGGTAATGATTACGTATCAAGATTTTCTATACATAAGTGTTAGGTCTACTTACCATGAATTTCAGATTACTTTTTATTCCAGTTAGAAAATTATCTTGATACATTAAAATATGATGTTTAGCTATTGCAAGCTTGATTTCTTTATTTCACCTAATATCCCCCACTTATACTTATGAGGCCAGAAACTCACTAATTGCCTATGATTCTATATCTCTAATTCTTATTTCATTAACATTATGAATTTCCCTAATGATAATGCTAGCTAGTCAAAATAGAATTAAAATTAACAATAATAACCATCCTATATTTTCTGCTACCCTTTTAACTTTAAATTTAATTTTGATTACCACATTCGCTTCTTCAAGAAGCCTTTTATTTTATTTCTTATTTGAGGCCTCTTTAGTTCCGACTTTATTGTTGATTTTAGGGTGGGGATATCAACCAGAACGGCTTCAGGCAGGTATGTATATAATAATCTATACCGTTACAGCTTCTCTACCTCTACTTTTTAGTATTTTATGAGCTACCCAAAGTTTTAATTCTAGGGAAATATTGATAATAAATAGCCTACGCTTATATGTCTACAATACGAGCAGTCCTTGGGCTTGGAGATTTCTATCCTTACTTGTATTCACTGCATTTCTGGTCAAGCTGCCTATATTTACAGTACATTTATGACTTCCTAAAGCGCATGTTGAAGCTCCTGTAGCAGGATCTATGGTCCTTGCTGCGATTCTGTTAAAATTAGGTGGCTATGGTATCCTTCGTACTTACCAGTTTTTCAACTTTATTTCATCACCTATATTAATCATTGTTTTTTCCTTAGCCCTATGAGGAGGTGTTTTAACAAGGATCATTTGCTTCCGCCAAATTGACCTAAAATCTTTAATTGCTTATTCTTCTATTGGACACATATCTTTAATATTAGCCGGAGTTTTCTCAAACACATCTTGAGGATGAAGAGGAGCTCTTATTCTTATACTTTCTCATGGATTTTGTTCCTCAGCACTCTTTGCTTTAGCAAATTATACTTATGAAAAGTCCCACACCCGTAGCTTATTTTTGAACAAGGGAATATTAATGCTCCTTCCAGCTCTAGCTATATGATGGTTCCTTTTCTGTGTCATAAATATGGCAGCCCCTCCAAGAATCAACTTACTTGGCGAAATCTTTATTTTTCCCTCTACTATTTTTAGTTCCAAATATTACCTAATTCCCTTAGGACTAATAAGGTTTTTGGCTGCCCTATATAGTATATACCTTTATACTTCTATCCAACACGGAGGAAGCCCTAAGTTTATCAAGCCATTTGCTCAATTTAAACCTACTGGATTTACACTATTTTTTCTTCACTGAATTCCCGGAAACCTTTTAATTTTAAAAAGAGAAATACTTTCGTTTTGAATTTAAAAGCACTAATATAGAAGTCAAGTTAGTTTAAGTAAAAATATCAGCCTGTGGATTTGAAGATAAAACTATATTTTACTTGACCTATGTATATAAAATTAAAATCTTCGTCCATTAGATCTTTATTTCTAATTTTGTACAGAATCTTATTATTTCCATTTACCATAATATTTCTACTAAATGAGCAAAATATTATCTTAGAATGAACAATTGTTCAAATTAGATCTTGCATAATAACTTTTATACTCATTTTAGATCCCGTAAGTCTCAGCTTTAGAAATGTAGTCTGTCTGATCTCAGGTTGTGTAATACTTTTTTCTTCGAGCTACATGTCTCATGATCCTTTTTTAAAACGATTCACATGAATTGTTATATTATTCGTTCTCTCTATAAATCTTCTTGTCTTTATTCCCAGCTTACCCGCATTGTTATTAGGTTGAGATGGTTTGGGTATTGTTTCTTTCGCCTTAGTTATCTACTATCAAAACATAAAATCCTTAGGCGCTGGAATAATTACAGTCTTGGCTAACCGTATTGGCGATGTTATAATTCTTATTTCTATTGGACTCCTAGTGCTTCAAGGCCATTGATTTATTATTTTAATGTCAGACTTTTATCTTACCACATGAGTTTGCTTATGCATCACTCTAGCTGCCATAACTAAAAGGGCCCAAATCCCATTTTCTAGGTGACTTCCGGCTGCTATGGCAGCCCCTACTCCAGTTTCTGCCCTCGTTCACTCTTCCACCCTAGTTACTGCTGGGGTTTTTTTAATTATCCGCTTCTTTCCTTTTCTTAGTTTAGTCAATGGATTTCAGGTTGCTTTATTGTTTATTTCCGTTTTAACCCTTCTTATAGCAGGTATTGGAGCCAATTATGAAAATGACCTGAAAAAAATTATTGCTTTATCTACTTTAAGACAATTAGGAGTTATAATAATAAGATTAGCAATAGGAATACCATATTTAGCTCTTTTCCATTTATATACTCATGCTCTCTTTAAAGCCCTTTTATTTCTATGCGCTGGAATAATCATTCACAATAGCTCAAATACTCAAGACATTCGACACATAGGTCTGCTCTTTTCTCAAGCACCATTAACTGTAGCCTGTTTAAATATTGCAAACCTTTCTTTATGTGGAGCCCCCTTCTTAAGAGGGTTCTATTCTAAAGACCTAATTCTCGAGCTTTCTTTAGTAAACCCAACCAACCTTATTATAATTCTTCTTATCTTTTTAGCCACAGGCATGACTGCAGCTTATTCATTTCGATTATCCTTTTGCTCTTTATGAAGAGAAGTTAAAGGAAGAGCCTTTCATGTAAAACAAGAATTAGATCCCTATGTAAACTGAGCTATTACAATTCTTGCTAGAGCAGCTATTTTTGGTGGACAATTCTTACAAAATATTTTCCTCCCCTTTTCCCCCATTCCCTTTTTCCTACCATTCCACTTGAAACTTCTAACTATTGCTGTTATTACAGTGGGATTCTTTCTTGCCTTTATTGCTTGAGATACATCATATCAGGACTCTGATATTAGCAAAATAAAATTCTTCTTTTCCACAATATGGTTCCTGGCCCCCTTATCAGCACAACCTCTAACTAAATTTTCTATGCTACTAGGAACCAACATTATAAAATCCATTGATATAGGCTGACTTGAAATCTTAGGAGGACAAGGTAGTATAAGCATCTCTAGGAACTTATCAATAATAAATCAAAAAATACAAATTAAATCATTCAATTTTCTTATTATAAGAATAACAAGACTTAGATTATTGCTATGCCTTTTCTTCGGATTCAGCTTTTTTAATTAAAAGCATTGATAGCTTATCTCTAGAGCATAGCACTGAAGATGCTAAGGTGACAAATATTGTCTCAAAGCAAGCCAGCGCTCTAACCAAGTGAGCGCTGGCTTTCTCGTAATCGTATGTCTGGTTATTTATGGCACGAAACCCATTTCATTTAGTCGAGTTTAGTCCGTGGCCTCTTACAGGATCTATGGGTGCTCTTTTTCTAACTTCTGGCTTAGCTGGTTGGTTTCATGGCTACGGTTATATTACTATAGTTTTAGGTCTTTTTTTAATTGGGGTGACTATAGTTCAATGGTGGCGAGATGTTATTCGAGAAGCGACTTTTCAAGGATTTCATACAATTAAGGTATCAAAAGGACTTCGCTGAGGAATAATCTTATTTATTGTTTCAGAAGTTTGTTTCTTCTTTGCCTTTTTTTGAGCTTATTTTCATAGAAGCCTGGCTCCTAGGATTGAACTAGGCTCATGTTGGCCTCCTTCCGGTATTACTCCTCTTAATCCATTTGAAGTTCCATTGCTGAACACTGGTGTACTTTTAGCTTCTGGTGTTACTGTTACTTGAGCTCACCACAGATTAATAGAGGGTGATAACCCTGGGGGTCTTCAAGGACTAATTGCTACAGTAATCTTAGGGATTTATTTCACTTTTTTACAGGCAGGAGAATATTATGAAGCTTCTTTTACTATCGCAGTGGTGCTTATAAATGAAGCTTCTTTTACTATCGCAGATGGTGCTTATGGTTCAAGATTTTTTGTGGCCACAGGCTTCCATGGCTTACACGTCCTTATTGGTAGCACATTTTTACTTGTTTGCTTGGTTCGGGTCTGATTGCAACACTTTTCTACGGGACATCATTTTGGGTTCGAAGCTGCTGCTTGATATTGACATTTTGTTGATGTTGTTTGATTATTTTTATATCTTTCAATTTATTGATGAGGATGTTAAAAATTAATATTTGTTTTTCGGATGAGGATTAAAGTTTCTTAAATGACTGGGGTAATAAGTGTTAGATTTTTAATCTAAAAACGGCGATGTCGCCTCTAAGAATATATATATATATATATATATATATATATATATATATATATGTATGTGTAATTTAAAGTAATAAATTTGAAAAGACTTGGTACTTTAATTATAAAAGATTTGACTTGCATTCAAACAATAAGTTTTACAACTTTCAGGTCATAACATAAAAAGCGAAAAAGTTGCATACGGTTTCGGCCCGTAATTTGGGAGTGTGAGTCTTCCTTTATGTTTAAGTTAAGTAATAAATGGAAGCCAAACTAGAGGTATCTAACTGTTAATTAGAAGATTGTAAAAGTATTTTTACCCATTTAGAAGGATATTATATTTCACAGTACTACGCCGGATGAACGGAAATCATTGATGTTGGTTAATATGGGATATAGAAATCTCTAGTACTAAATATGTTAAGAACACTATTGAGCAGAGTAATTGCATTGATTTTATCCTGCGTAGTAATGGGACTAGGTTGAGTATTAGCAAAGCGGGCTATTAGAGATCGTGAAAAAAGGTCGCCCTTTGAGTGTGGATTTGACCCCATTAAGTCAGCTCGTTTACCATTCTCAATGCGGTTTTTTCTTCTTGCTATTATCTTTTTAATTTTTGATGTAGAGATTGTTTTACTTTTTCCAATTTTAGCTAGGATGTCTAGAAGATTTTCTTTAAGCCTAGTTTTTGGATTGTTTACTTTTCTTATTATTTTAGTATTAGGATTATTTCATGAGTGAAATGAAGGTTCTTTAGATTGAGCTCAATAGAGAAAAAACTTGGAGTAAAACAGGGCTGCTAACTTTGTTTTGGGTGATTCGATTTCATCCTTCTTCTTATGTTTTCAAGACTTCCGTTTAGATATATATTTTTGTCCGTAATAGGGTTAGGGACTTTACTTTCTGTTTCTTCTATCCACTGATTGGGAATTTGGGCAGGCCTTGAAATCAACCTAATTGGCTTTTTACCTATATTAGTTTATCAAAAGAGAATTTCTGAGAGAGAATCAGCAGTAAAATATTTTATTGTGCAAGCTTTAGGTTCTAGGTTTCTAATTTTAGGGAGTTTAATAACTTTTAATATGTCTTTTACTTGAGATGTTGTTAGAAAAATGTGATTATCAGGAGATCTTGGTCTTATTGTAATTATGATAGGATTGTATAAAATTAGGTCTTTTCCCTTTCACTATTGATTGCCTGGTGTTATGGCTGGACTGCCTTGAAGTTCTTGTTTGCTATTAGCTACCTGACAAAAGTTAGCTCCTTTATTTTTAGTACTTTGTTTGCTAGAGTTAAACCAATCTTATTTAATGGGTTTAGTATTATGTCTAGTAAGGGTAGGATCAAGATTAATTGGTGGACTCGGGGGTATAAATCAAACTCAGATTCGGGCCTTATTGGCATATTCTTCCATCGGTCATCTAGGATGAATGGCTTTTGCTGCTATACATAGAGAGTGAGTAATGAAGGCGTATTTAGGTATCTATATTTTAATTTCTCTATCAATATTCTTAAGACTTTGATATAGGGATTCAGGCCTAATAAAACATATTAATAATTTAAAGAGAAATAGTTCTTTACAATTAAGAATTATACTATTGCTATTGTCCTTAGGGGGGCTCCCCCCCTTATTAGGCTTTATTTCTAAATGGCTTGTTGTTATGAGAATTAGAATTAGACCTTGATTATCTTTTGTTTTTTTACTAATCTTAGGATCTCTTATAAGATTGTTTTACTACTTAAGTTTATTTTTCTCTATATTTTTATCCGGGTTGAAAAAAAACGGAATGAAAATAAATTATATCAGAAATAAAGGAATTATTATCATTAATATTTTAAATGTTTTTGGAGGAAGATTAATTTTAATCAGAGGTCTATTAAATTTTTTGTAA